>NW_026728513.1:0-45745 GCF_030684315.1 Stegostoma tigrinum | reverse complement strand
TCAGTGTACAGATATCTCCCTGAGAGAGAGAGAGAGAGAGGGGACTGAGAGACACCAGTCAGTGTCCAGATATCTCCCTGAGAGAGAGAGGGGGGACTGAGAGACACCAGTCAGTGTACAGATATCTCCCTGAGAGAGAGAGAGAGAGGGGACTGAGAGACACCAGTCAGTGTACAGATATCTCCCTGAGAGAGAGAGGGAGGACTGAGAGACACCAGTCAGTGTACAGATATCTCCCTGAAAGAGAGAGGGGGGACTGAGAGACACCAGTCAGTGTACAGATATCTCCCTGAGAGAGAGAGAGGGGGACTGAGAGACACCAGTCAGTGTACAGATATCTCCCTGAGAGAGAGAGAGGGGGGGGGTACTGAGAGACACCAGTCAGTGTACAGATATCTCCCTGAGAGAGAGAGAGAGAGAGGGGACTGAGAGACACCAGTCAGTGTACAGATATCTCCCTGAGAGAGAGAGAGAGAGAGAGGGGACTGAGAGACACCAGTCAGTGTACAGATATCTCCCTGAGAGAGAGAGAGGGGACTGAGAGACACCAGTCAGTGTACAGATATCTCCCTGAGAGAGAGGGGGACTGAGAGACACCAGTCAGTGTACAGATATCTCCCTGAGAGAGAGAGAGAGGGGGACTGAGAGACACCAGTCAGTGTACAGACATCTCCCTGAGAGAGAGGGGGGGCACTGAGAGACACCAGTCAGTGTACAGATATCTCCCTGAGAGAGAGAGAGAGAGGGGACTGAGAGACACCAGTCAGTGTACAGATATCTCCCTGAGAGAGAGAGAGGGGACTGAGAGACACCAGTCAGTGTACAGATATCTCCCTGAAAGAGAGAGGGGGGACTGAGAGACACCAGTCAGTGTACAGATATCTCCCTGAGAGAGAGAGAGGGGGACTGAGAGACACCAGTCAGTGTACAGATATCTCCCTGAGAGAGAGAGAGGGGGGGACTGAGAGACACCAGTCAGTGTACAGATATCTCCCTGAGAGAGAGAGAGAGAGGGGACTGAGAGACACCAGTCAGTGTACAGATATCTCCCTGAGAGAGAGAGAGGGGACTGAGAGACACCAGTCAGTGTACAGATATCTCCCTGAGAGAGAGGGGGACTGAGAGACACCAGTCAGTGTACAGATATCTACTGAGAGACACCAGTCAGTGTACAGATATCTCCCTGAGAGAGAGAGAGAGGGGGGACTGAGAGACACCAGTCAGTGTACAGACATCTCCCTGAGAGAGAGGGGGGGGACTGAGAGACACCAGTCAGTGTACAGATATCTCCCTGAGAGAGAGAGACGAGGTGGACTGAGAGACACCAGTCAGTGTACAGATATCTCCCTGAGAGAGAGAGAGAGAGGGGACTGAGAGACACCAGTCAGTGTACAGATATCTCCCTGAGAGAGAGAGAGGGGACTGAGAGACACCAGTCAGTGTACAGATATCTCCCTGAGAGAGAGAGGGGGGGACTGAGAGACACCAGTCAGTGTACAGATATCTCCCTGAGAGAGAGAGAGAGGGGGGACTGAGAGACACCAGTCAGTGTACAGATATCTCCCGGAGAGAGAGAGAGGGGGACTGAGAGACACCAGTCAGTGTACAGATATCTCCCTGAGAGAGAGAGAGGGGGGACTGAGAGACACCAGTCAGTGTACAGATATCTCCCGGAGAGAGAGAGAGGGGGACTGAGAGACACCAGTCAGTGTACAGATATCTCCCTGAGAGAGAGAGAGGGGGGACTGAGAGACACCAGTCAGTGTACAGATATCTCCCTGAGAGAGAGAGAGGGGGGGACTGAGAGACACCAGTCAGTGTACAGATATCTCCCTGAGAGAGAGAGACGGGGGACTGAGAGACACCAGTCAGTGTACAGATATCTCCCTGAGAGAGAGAGGGGGGACTGAGAGACACCAGTCAGTGTACAGATATCTCCCTGAGAGAGAGAGGGGGGGGACTGAGAGACACCAGTCAGTGTACAGATATCTCCCTGAGAGAGAGAGAGGGGGGACTGAGAGACACCAGTCAGTGTACAGATATCTCCCTGAGAGAGAGAGAGGGGGGGGACTGAGAGACACCAGTCAGTGTACAGATATCTCCCTGAGAGAGAGAGAGAGGGGGGACTGAGAGACACCAGTCAGTGTACAGATATCTCACTGAGAGAGAGAGAGGGGGGACTGAGAGACACCAGTCAGTGTACAGATATCTCCCTGAGAGAGAGAGGTGGAACTGAGAGACACCAGTCAGTGTACAGATATCTCCCTGAGAGAGAGAGAGAGAGGGGGTTGGGGGGAGAGTGTTGCAGAAACATTCTGAAGTTACCTCTTTGAGATAGAAAGACAGTCCTCTCATCGCGGAAGGAGACGCTAACTGCAGGGGAGAGGGGACAGTTTAATAAAACACACTGTTAGAACTGACCACTTCCACTTCCCCCGGCTCATTGCCCCTTTCACAGCACCGACTCGTCCTCCATTGTCACTCTCCCGCACTCCTTCTCTTCCTCAGATCCTCTTTCCTCACTCTCTCCCTTCCTTCGCCCCCCCCTTTCTCTCCCTGTCTCCCCCACTCCCTCACTCCTCCTCTCTCACTCCGTCCTCCCCCTCCCTTTCCCTGTCTCCCCCACTCCCTCACTCCTCCTCTCTCTCACTCCGTCCTCCCCCTCCCTTTCTCTCCCTGTCTCCCCCACTCCCTCACTCCTCCTCTCTCACTCCGTTCTCCCCCTCCCTTTCTCTCCCTGCCTCCCCCACTCCCTCACTCCTCCTCTCTCTCACTCCGTCCTCCCCCTCCCTTTCTCTCCCTGTCTCCCCCACTCCCTCACTCCTCCTCTCTCACTCCGTTCTCCCCCTCCCTTTCTCTCCCTGCCTCCCCCACTCCCTCACTCCTCCTCTCTCTCACTCCATCCTCCCCCTCCCTTTCTCTCCCTGTCTCCCCCACTCCCTCACTCCTCCTCTCTCACTCCGTCCTCCCCCTCCCTTTCTCTCCCTGTCTCCCCCACTCCCTCACTCCTCCTCTCTCTCACTCCATTCCCCCCCACTTTCTCTCCCTGTCTGCCCCACTCCCTCACTCCTCCTCTCTCTCACCCTGTTGCCCCCCTTTCTCTCTCTGTCTTCCCCACTCCCTCACTCCTCCTCTCTCTCACTCCATTCTCCCCCCATCTCCCCCACTCCCTCATTCCTCCTCTCTCTCACCCCGTTCTCCCCCTCCCTTTCTCTCCCTGTCTCCCCCACTCCCTCACTCCTCCTCTCTCTCACCCCGTTCTCCCCCTCCCTTTCTCTCCCTGTCTCCCCCACTCCCTCACTCCTCCTCTCTCTCACTCCGTTCTCTCCTCCCTTTCTCTCTCTGTCTCCCCCACTCCCTCACTCCTCCTCTCTCTCTCCCCATTCCCCCCCTTTCTCTCTCTGTCTCCCCCACTCCCTCACTCCTCCTCTCTCTCACCCTGTTGCCCCCCTTTCTCTCTCTGTCTCCCCCACTCCCTCACTCCTCCTCTCTCTCACCCCGTTCTCCCCCTCCCTTTCTCTCCCTGTCTCCCCCACTCCCTCACTCCTCCTCTCTCTCACTCCGTTCTCCCCCTCCCTTTCTCTCTCTGTCTCCCCCACTCCCTCACTCCTCCTCTCTCTCACTCCATTCTCCCCCCGTCTCCTCCACTCCCTCACTCCTCCTCTCTCTCACTCCGTTCTCCCCCTCCCTTTCTCTCCCTGTCTCCCCCACTCCCTCACTCCTCCTCTCTCTCACCCCATTCTCCCCCTCCCTTTCTCTCCCTGTCTCCCCCACTCCCTCACTCCTCCTCTCTCTCACTCCGTTCTCCCCCTCCCTTTCTCTCCCCCCGTCTCCCCCACTCCCTCACTCCTCCTCTCTCTCACCCCGTTACCCCCCTTTCTCTCTCTGTCTCCCCCACTCCCTCACTCCTCCTCTCTCTCACTCCGTCCTCCCCCTCCCTTTCTCTCCCTGTCTCCCCCACTCCCTCACTCCTCCTCTCTCTCACTCCGTTCTCCCCCTCCCTTTCTCTCCCCCCGTCTCCCCCACTCCCTCACTCCTCCTCTCTCTCACCCCGTTACCCCCCTTTCTCTCTCTGTCTCCCCCACTCCCTCACTCCTCCTCTCTCTCACCCCGTTCCCCCCCTTTCTCTCACTGTCTCCCCCACTCCCTCACTCCTCCTCTCTCTCACTCCGTTCTCCCCCTCCCTTTCTCTCTCTGTCTCCCCCACTCCCTCACTCCTCCTCTCTCTCACTCCATTCTCCCCCCGTCTCCTCCACTCCCTCACTCCTCCTCTCTCTCACTCCGTTCTCCCCCTCCCTTTCTCTCCCTGTCTCCCCCACTCCCTCACTCCTCCTCTCTCTCACCCCATTCTCCCCCTCCCTTTCTCTCCCTGTCTCCCCCACTCCCTCACTCCTCCTCTCTCTCACTCCGTTCTCCCCCTCCCTTTCTCTCCCCCCGTCTCCCCCACTCCCTCACTCCTCCTCTCTCTCACCCCGTTCCCCCCCTTTCTCTCTCTGTCTCCCCCACTCCCTCACTCCTCCTCTCTCTCACTCCGTCCTCCCCCTCCCTTTCTCTCCCCCCGTCTCCCCCACTCCCTCACTCCTCCTCTCTCTCACCCCGTTACCCCCCTTTCTCTCTCTGTCTCCCCCACTCCCTCACTCCTCCTCTCTCTCACCCCGTTCCCCCCCTTTCTCTCTCTGTCTCCCCCACTCCCTCACTCCTCCTCTCTCTCACTCCGTCCTCCCCCTCCCTTTCTCTCCCCCCGTCTCCCCCACTCCCTCACTCCTCCTCTCTCTCACTCCGTTCTCCCCCTCCCTTTCTCTCCCCCCGTCTCCCCCACTCCCTCACTCCTCCTCTCTCTCACCCCGTTCCCCCCCTTTCTCTCTCTGTCTCCCCCACTCCCTCACTCCTCCTCTCTCTCACCCCGTTACCCCCCTTTCTCTCTCTGTCTCCCCCACTCCCTCACTCCTCCTCTCTCTCACCCCGTTCCCCCCCTTTCTCTCTCTGTCTCCCCCACTCCCTCACTCCTCCTCTCTCTCACTCCGTCCTCCCCCTCCCTTTCTCTCCCTGTCTCCCCCACTCCCTCACTCCTCCTCTCTCTCACTCCGTTCTCCCCCTCCCTTTCTCTCCCCCCGTCTCCCCCACTCCCTCACTCCTCCTCTCTCTCACCCCGTTCCCCCCTTTCTCTCTCTGTCTCCCCCACTCCCTCACTCCTCCTCTCTCTCACCCCGTTCCCCCCCTTTCTCTCTCTGTCTCCCCCACTCCCTCACTCCTCCTCTCTCTCACTCCGTCCTCCCCCTCCCTTTCTCTCCCTGTCTCCCCCACTCCCTCACTCCTCCTCTCTCTCACTCCATTCTCCCCCCACTTTCTCTCTCTGTCTCCCCCACTCCCTCACTCCTCCTCTCTCTCACTCCATTCTCCCCCTCCCTTTCTCTCCCTGTCTCCCCCACTCCTTCACTCCTCTCTCTCACCCCATTCTCCCCCACCTCCTCTCTTTCTCTCTCGGGCTCCCTCCCACTCGCTGCCCCGTCCCACCATCTTCCCACTCAGCTCTCGCCACCTCTTTCTCAATCCCCCGTCTCTCACAGCTTGCACCCCCCCCCAACAACATCTGTCCCCGTCCTCCCACTCCCCTCTCCCTCCGTCCCGTCCCTTGCCCCTCCTCACCGGGGGGGGTCTCTCCAGGAAAATGTTGAAATATTTCCTCTGATTGGCCTTCAGTTTGCGAAGGGAGACCCTCGTCTCCCCAATGAAATCGTTGTGGCTCAGTTTATCCTCATCGCACACCGAGATCCTGGTGGAAATACAAATGCAGTTTGATCACACCAGCCCCCTCCCTATCTCTGTCACCCCCTCCATCCCCCTACACCCCCTCCCTATCCCTGTCACCCCCTCCATCCCCCTACACCCCCTCCCTATCTCTGTCACCCCCTCCATCCCCCTACACCCCCTCTCTATCTCCGTCACCCCCTCCGTCCCCCTACAACCCCTCCCTATCCCTGTCAACCCCTCCAGCCCCCTACACCCCTTCCCTATCTCTGTCACCCCCTCCATCCCCCTACACCCCCTCCCTATCTCTGTCACCCCCTCCATCCCCATACACCCCCTCCCTATCTCCGTCACCCCCTCCATCCCCCTAGACCCCCTCCCTGTCTCTGTCACACCCTCCATCCCCCTACACCCCCTCCCTATCTCTGTCACCCCCTCCATCCCCCTACACCCCCTCCCTATCTCTGTCACCCCCTCCATCCCCCTACACCCCCTCTCTATCTCCGTCACCCGCTCCATCCCCCTACACCCCCTCCCTATCCCTGTCACCCCGTCCATCCCCCTACACCCCCTCCCTATCTCTGTCACCCCCTCCATCCCCCTACACCCCCTCCCTATCTCTGTCACCCCCTCCGTCCCCCTACACCCCCTCCCTATGTCCATCACCCCCTCCATCCCCCTACACCCCCTCCCTATCCCTGTCACCCCCTCCATCCCCCTACACCCCCTCCCTATCTCTGTCACCCCCTCCATCCCCCTACACCCCCTCCCTATCTCTGTCACCCCCTCCGTCCCCCTACACCCCCTCCCTATGTCCATCACCCCCTCCATCCCCCTACACCCCCTCCCTATCTCTGTCACCCCCTCCATCCCCCTACACCCCCTCCCTATCTCTGTCACTCCCTCCATCCCCCTACACCCCCTCCCTATCTCTGTCACCCACTCCATCCCCCTACACCCCCTCCCTATCTCTGTCACCCCCTCCATCCCCCTACACACCCTCCCTATCTCTGTCACCCCGTCCATCCCCCTACACCCCCTCCCTATCTCTGTCACCCCCTCCGTCCCCCTACACCCCCTCCCTATGTCCATCACCCCCTCCATCCCCCTACACCCCCTCCCTATCTCTGTCACCCCCTCCATCCCCCTACACCCCCTCCCTATCTCTGTCACTCCCTCCATCCCCCTACACCCCCTCCCTATCTCTGTCACCCACTCCATCCCCCTACACCCCCTCCCTATCTCTGTCACCCCCTCCATCCCCCTACACACCCTCCCTATCTCTGTCACCCCGTCCATCCCCCTACACCCCCTCCCTATCTCTGTCACCCCCTCCGTCCCCCTACACCCCCTCCCTATGTCCATCACCACCTCCATCCCCCTACACCCCCTCCCTATCTCCGTCACCCCCTCCGACCCCCTACACCCCCTCCCTATCTCTGTCACCCCCTCCATCCCCCTACATCCCCTCCCTATCTCTGTCACCCCCTCCATCCCCCTACACCCCCTCCCTATCTCCGTCACCCCCTCCGACCCCCTACACCCCCTCCCTATCTCTGTCACACCCTCCATCCCCCTACACCCCCTCCCTATCTCTGTCACCCCGTCCATCCCCCTACACGCCCCTCCCTATCTCCGTCACCCCCTCCATCCCCCTACACCCCCTCCCTATCTCTGTCACCCCCTCCGACCCCCTACACCCCCTCCCTATCTCTGTCACCCCCTCCATCCCCCTACACCCCCTCCCTATCTCTGTCACCCCCTCCATCCCCCTAGACCCCCTCCCTATCCCTGTCACCCCCTCCATCCCCCTACACCCCCTCCCTATCTCTGTCACACCCTCCATCCCCCTACACCCCCTCCCTATCTCTGTCACCCCCTCCATCCCCCTACACCCCCTCCCTATCTCCGTCACCCCCTCCATCCCCCTAGACCCCCTCCCTGTCTCTGTCACACCCTCCATCCCCCTACACCCCCTCCCTATCTCCGTCACCCCCTCCGACCCCCTACACCCCCTCCCTATCTCTGTCACACCCTCCATCCCCCTACACCCCCTCCCTATCTCTGTCACCCCGTCCATCCCCCTACACACCCCTCCCTATCTCCGTCACCCCCTCCATCCCCCTACACCCCCTCCCTATCTCTGTCACACCCTCCATCCCCCTACACCCCCTCCCTATCTCTGTCACCCCCTCCATCCCCCTACACCCCCTCCCTATCTCCGTCACCCCCTCCATCCCCCTAGACCCCCTCCCTGTCTCTGTCACACCCTCCATCCCCCTACACCCCCTCCCTATCTCCGTCACCCCCTCCGACCCCCTACACCCCCTCCCTATCTCTGTCACACCCTCCATCCCCCTACACCCCCTCCCTATCTCTGTCACCCCGTCCATCCCCCTACACACCCCTCCCTATCTCCGTCACCCCCTCCATCCCCCTAGACCCCCTCCCTATCTCCGTCACCCCCTCCGACCCCCTACACCCCCCTCCCTATCTCTGTCACCCCCTCCAGCCCCCTACACCCCCTCCCTATCTCTGTCACCCCCTCCATCCCCCTACACCCCCTCCCTATCTCTGTCACCCCCTCCAGCCCCCTACACCCCCTCCCTATCTCTGTCACCCCCTCCATCCCCCTACACCCCCTCCCTATCTCTGTCACCCCCTCCATCCCACTACACCCCCTCCCTATCTCTGTCACCCCCTCCGTCCCCCTACACCCCCTCCCTATCTCTGTCACCCCTTCCATCCCCCTACACCCCCCTCCCTATCTCTGTCACCCCCTCCATCCACCTACACCCCCTCCCTATCTCTGTCACCCCCTCCATCCCCCTACACCCCCTCCCTATCCCCGTCACCCCCTCCATCCCCCTACACCCCCTCCCTATCTCTGTCACCCCGTCCATCCCCCTACACGCCCCTCCCTATCTCCGTCACCCCCTCCGACCCCCTACACCCCCTCCCTATCTCCGTCACCCCCTCCGACCCCCTACACCCCCTCCCTATCTCTGTCACCCCCTCCGTCCCCCTACACCCCCTCCCTATCTCTGTCACCCCCTCCGACCCCCTACACCCCCTCCCTATCTCTGTAACCCCCTCCGACCCCCTACACCCCCTCCCTATCTCTGTCACCCCCTCCGACCCCCTACACCCCCTCCCTATCTCTGTAACCCCCTCCAACCCCCTACACCCCCTCCCAATCTCTGTCACCCCCTCCATCCCCCTACCTCAGCCACCCCGTCTGGGGAGGGTTGGCGGGGAAGTCGGGGAGGGGGAGTTACGGGACCCCCAGCCTCTGCCCCGCTCCCTGTAGCCACAGGATTGATCTGGGGCTGGGTGTCCCGGGTCGGTTTCGGCCCAATGGGGACCCCCAGGATGTTGATGGTGGTGGGGGGGGGGGGTGGGGGGGGCACCATTGAAGATTGGTGGGGTTGGGGGGGAGGTTTGGTGATGGTTCGATTCTGCCTCAATGGGAACCCCACCCCCCACCCCCCCACTGGCCCGGGGGATTGCCGCGGGACACAGGCTCTCCCCTGAGTTGGGGACCCCCACCCCGAACCTGTTACCTGAGGGTCTTCCGCGCCATGTCCTCCTCAACCAGCCCGTGGTAAGTGAGCACTTCGTTCCAGACCGGGTTCAGGGTGTTCCTCACCGTCCGGGTCTTCAGCTTGTTCCCCTAACAATTACCGATTGGTGAGAACGCTGTACAGGGAGCTTTCCCCTGCGCCAAACCCCGTGCTGCCCCTATCCCTGGCGGTGTGTGTGATGTTTGGGGACGGTGTCGTGGGAGCTTTCCCCTGTATCTAACCCTGTGCTGTCCCTGGGGGTGTGAGAGGTTTGGGGACGGTGTAGAGTGAGCTTTACCCTGTATCTAAACCTGTGCTGTCCCTGGGGGTGTGTGATGTTTGGGGACAGTGTAGTGGGAGCTTTCCCCTGTATCTAACCCCGTGCTGTCCCTCTCCCTGGCGGTGTTTGATGTTTGGGGACAGTGTAGAGGGAGCTTTCCCTGTATCTAACCCCGTGTATCTCTCCCCCAGCCACTCTGCCCTCCTTCCCCCATCCCCCCCTCCTCTCTCTCTCTTTCCTTCTCACTCTCTCTCTAATTCTCTATCCTGGCCACTCTCTCCTTATTCCCCCATCCCCTCCCTCAATCTCTCTCTCTCTCTTTCATTGTCACACTCTCTCTATTTCTCTCCCCCGGCCACTGTCTCCTACTTCGCTCAAACACAGTCTCTCTCTCTCTCTCGCTCTCTCTATTTCTCTCTCCCAGCCGCACTCTCATTCTTCCCCCATCCCCTCCCTCGATCTCTCTCTCTCTCTCTCACACACACTCTCTATATTTCTCTCCCCCAGCCACTCTCTCCTCCTTCACTCAAAGACAGTCTCTCTCTCTCTCTCTCTCTCTCTCTCTCTCTATTTTTCTCTCCCGGCCACACTCTGGTTCTTCCGCCATCCCCTCCCTTTCTCTCTCACACTCTCTCTATTTCTCTCTCCGCACCGGCCCCCAGTGCTCTCGCTCACTTCCCCCTTCTGGGAGGGTGGGACAGGATCTCAGGACCATGTCTGGTGTGCAGATGTGGGAGAGATCCGGCTGTGGGCGTTAATATCGCATGGGATCCAGTGCTCACCTTGCAGGCTCCAGGGAGCAAGTGGATTTTCACATAGGGGTCAGACAATCCATTGAAATCCATCGGTTTCAGGCCCTGCCGAGGGAAACATGAATCAGCCAGAGTGTAAAAGCCCAAAGGGACAGACCGCGAGAGAGCTCAGCGCTAAGCTTGGAGAGAGGCACTGCCCCCCCGCAGCTCCCCACACCAGCCCCAAACCACATTTCCCTCCCTACACAACCCCACAACCCCAGACCCTGAGGGACAGGGGGAGAGTGCGGGAGGCTGCGAGGTGGATAGGTTTTTGGGGGAAGACAGTGAGGGGAATGAGGTCCATGGGGAGACGGGGTGAGGGGAGGTGTTATGTCCCAGTGCCAACCAGAGCGAACAGAAATCCCTGTGTATATAACAGAGAACAGCAGCCGCTGTGTATATTACAGAGAACGGCAGTCCCTGTGTATATTACAGAGAATAGCAGCCCCTGTGTATATTACAGAGAATAGCAGCCCCTGTGTATATTACAGAGAACAGCAGTCCCAGTATATATTACAGAGGACAGCAGTCCCTGTGTATATTTTACAGAACAGCAGTCCCTGTGTATATTACAGAGAACTTCAGTCCCTGTGTGTATTACAGAGAACTGCAGCCCCTGTGTATATTACAGAGAATGGCATCCCCTGCGTATATTACAGAGAACAGCAGCCCCAGGGCATATTACAGAGAAAGGTAGTCCCTGTGTATGTTACAGAGAACAGCAGCCCCTGTTTACATTCTCGAGAACAGCAGGCCCTGTGTACATTCTCGAGAACAGCAGTCCCTGTGTGTATTACAAAGAACTACGGCCCCTGTGTATATTACAGAGAACGGCAGCCCCTGTGTATATTACAGAGAACGGCAGTCCCTGCGTATATTACAGAGAATAGCAGCCCCTGTGTATATTATAGAGAATAGCAGTCGCTGTATATATTACAGAGAACAGCAGTCCCTGTGTATATTTTACAGAACAGCAGTCCCTGTGTATTTTACAGAGAACAGCAGTCCCTGGGTATGTTACAGAGAACGGCAGCACCTTTGTACATTACAGAGAACAGCAGTCCCTGTGTATATTACAGCGAACAGCGGCCCCTGTGTATATTACAGAGAACAGCAGCCCCTGTGTATATTACAGTGAACAGCCGCCACTGTGTATATTTAACAGAAGAGCTGACCCTGTGTATATTTTACAGAATAGCAGCCCCTCTGTATACTTTACAGAACAGCAGTCCCTGTGTATATTAGAGAACAGCAGTCCTTGTGTATATTTAACAGAACAGCAGTCCCTGTGTATATTTTACAGAACTGCAGCCCCTGTGGATATTACTGAGAACAGCAGCCCCTGTGTTTTACAGAAAACGGCTGTCCCTGTGTATATTACAGAGAATAGCAGCCCCTGTGTACATTACAGAGAACAGCAGTCCCTGTGTATATTTTACAGAACGGCAGTCCCTGTGTATATTACAGAGAACGGCAGCCCCTGTGTATATTACAGAGAACAGCAGCCCCTGTGTATATTTTACAGAACAGCTGACCCTGCGTATATCACCGAGAACAGCAGCCCCTGTGCATATTACAGAGAACGGCAGTCCCTGTGTATATTACAGAGAACAGCAGTCCCTGTGTTTTACAGAAAACGGCTGCCCCTGTGTATATTACAGGGAAAGGCAGCCCCTGTGTATATCACAGAGAACAGCAGCCCCTGTGTATCTTACAGAGAACGGCAGCCCCTGTGTATATTACAGAGAACGGCAGTCCCTATGTATATTACAGAGAACGGCAGTCCATGTGTATATTACAGAGAATAGAAGCCCCTGTGCATTTTACAGACAACGGCAGTCCCTGTGTATATTACAGAGCACGGCAGCCCCTGTGTATATTACAGAGAACGGCAGTCCCTGTGTATATTACGGATAATAGCAGCCCCTGTGTATATTACAGAGAACGGCAGCCCCTGTGTATATTACAGAGCGACGCAGTGCCTGTGTATATTACAGAGCACGGCAGCCCCTGTGTATATTACAGAGAACAGCAGCCCTGGTGTATATTATAGAGAAAGGCAGTCCCTGTGTATGTTTTACAGAACAGCTCACCAAGTGTATATTTTACAGAACAGCAGCCCCTGTGTATATTTTACAGAACAGCAGCCCCTGTGTATATTACAGAGAACAGCAGTCCCTGTGTATATTACAGAGCACGGCAGTCCCTGTGTACATTAGAGGGAACGGCAGACCCTGTGTATATTACAGAGAACAGCAGTCCCTGTGTATATTACAGAGAACGGCAGCCCGTGTATATTACAGAGAACGGCAGTCCCTGTGTATAATACAGAGAGCAGCAGCCCCTGTGTATATTACAGCGAACGGCAGCCCCTGTGTATCTTACAGAGAATAACAGCCCCTGTGTATATTACAGAGAACAGCAGTCCCTGTGTATAATACAGAGAACAGCAGTCCCTGTGTATATTACTGAGAACAGCAGTCCCTGAATATATTACAGGGTACAGCAGTCCCTGTGTATATTATCGTGGACGGCAGTCCCTGTGTATATTACAGAGCACGGCAGCCCCTGTGTATATTACAGAGAACGGCAGCCCCTGTGTTTATTACAGAGAACAGCTGCCCCTGTGTATATCACTGAGAATGGCAGTCCCTGCGTATATTTTACAGAACAGCAGCCCTTGTGTATTTTACAGAGAACAGCAGTCCCTGGATATATTACAGAGAACGGCAGCCCCTCTGCATATTACAGAGAAAAGCAGTCCATGTGTATATTACAGAGAACGGCAGCCCCTGTGTGTATTATAGAGAACAGCAGCCCCTGTGTATATTACAGAGAATGGCAGTCCCAGGGCATATTACAGAGAACGGTAGTCCCTGTGTATGTTACAGAGCACAGCAGCCCCTGTTTATATTCTCGAAAACAGCAGTCCCTGTGTATATTTTACAGAACAGCAGCCCCTGTGTATATTACAGAGAACAGCAGTCCCTGTGTGTATTACAGAGAACGGCCATCCCTGTGTGTATTACAGAGAACGGCAGTCACTGTGTGTATTACAGAGAACAGCAGTCCCTGTGTACATTACAGAGAATGGCAGCCCCTGTGTACATTACAGAGAACAGCAGCCCCTGTGTACATTACAGAGAACAGCAGCCCCTGTGTATATTACAGAGAACGGCAGCCCCTGTGCATATTACAGAGAACAGCAGTCCCTGTGTATATTACAGAGAACGGCAGCCCCTGTGTACATTAGAGAGAACAGCAGCCCCTGTGTATATTATAGAGAACAGCTGACCCTGTGTATATTACAGAGAACAGCCATCCCTGTGTGTATTACAGAGAACGGCCATCCCTCTGTGTATTACAGAGAACGGCAGCCCCTGTGTATATTACAGAGAACGGCAGCCCCGTGCATATTACAGAGAACAGCAGTCCCTGTGTATATTACAGAGAACGGCAGCCCCAGTGTACATTAGAGAGAACAGCAGCCCCTGTGTATATTACAGAGAACGGCAGCCCCTGTGTATATTACAGAGAACAGCAGCCCCTGTGTATATTACAGAGAACAGCAGTCCCTGTGTATATTACAGAGAACAGCAGTCCCTGTGTACATTACACAGAACAGCAGTCCCGGTGTATATTTTACAGAACGGCAGTCCCTGTGTATATTTCAGAGAACGGCAGTCCCTGCGTATATTACAGAGAACAGCAGTCCCTGGGTATATTTTACAGAACAGCAGCCCCTCTGTACAGTTTACAGAACAGCAGCCCCTGTGTATATTACAGAGAACGGCAGTCCCTGTGTATATTACAGAGAACAGCAGTCCCTGTGTATATTACAGAGCACGGCTGTCCCTGTGTATATTACAGAGGAAGGCAGTCCCTCTCTATATTACAGAGAACAGCAGCCCCTGTGTATATTACAGAGAACAGCAGTCCCTGTGTATATTACAGAGAACAGCATTCCCTGTGTATATTACAGAGAACAGCAGACACTGTGTATATTTTACAGAACAGCAGCCCCTGTGTAAATTATAGAGAACAGCTGACCCTGTGTATATTACAGAGAACGGCCGTCCCTGTGTATATTACAGAGAATGGCAGCCCCTGTGTATATTACAGAGAACGGCAGCCCCTGTTCATATGACAGAGAACAGCAGTCCCTGTGTATATTACAGAGAACGGCAGTCCCTGTGTATATTACGGATAATAGCAGCCCCTGTGTATATTACAGAGAATGGCTGCCCCTGTGTATATTACAGAGCGACGCAGTGCCTGTGTATATTACAGAGCACGGCAGCCCCTGTGTATATTACAGAGAACAGCAGCCCTGGTGTATATTATATATGGTGTATATTACCCCTGTGTATATTTTACAGAATAGCAGCCCCTCTGTATACTTTACAGAACAGCAGTCCCTGTGTATATTAGAGAACAGCAGTCCTTGTGTATATTTAACAGAACAGCAGTCCCTGTGTATATTTTACAGAACTGCAGCCCCTGTGGATATTACTGAGAACAGCAGCCCCTGTGTTTTACAGAAAACGGCTGTCCCTGTGTATATTACAGAGAATAGCAGCCCCTGTGTACATTACAGAGAACAGCAGTCCCTGTGTATATTTTACAGAACGGCAGTCCCTGTGTATATTACAGAGAACGGCAGCCCCTGTGTATATTACAGAGAACAGCAGCCCCTGTGTATATTTTACAGAACAGCTGACCCTGCGTATATCACCGAGAACAGCAGCCCCTGTGCATATTACAGAGAACGGCAGTCCCTGTGTATATTACAGAGA
The DNA here is from genome assembly GCF_030684315.1 of Stegostoma tigrinum. Lineage (NCBI taxonomy): Eukaryota > Metazoa > Chordata > Chondrichthyes > Orectolobiformes > Stegostomatidae > Stegostoma > Stegostoma tigrinum. The sequence goes on along the minus strand of NW_026728513.1, from coordinate 30,564 downwards.
ACAGCAGTCCCTGTGTTTTACAGAAAACGGCTGCCCCTGTGTATATTACAGGGAAAGGCAGCCCCTGTGTATATCACAGAGAACAGCAGCCCCTGTGTATCTTACAGAGAACGGCAGCCCCTGTGTATATTACAGAGAACGGCAGTCCCTATGTATATTACAGAGAACGGCAGTCCATGTGTATATTACAGAGAATAGAAGCCCCTGTGCATTTTACAGACAACGGCAGTCCCTGTGTATATTACAGAGCACGGCAGCCCCTGTGTATATTACAGAGAACGGCAGTCCCTGTGTATATTACGGATAATAGCAGCCCCTGTGTATATTACAGAGAACGGCAGCCCCTGTGTATATTACAGAGCGACGCAGTGCCTGTGTATATTACAGAGCACGGCAGCCCCTGTGTATATTACAGAGAACAGCAGCCCTGGTGTATATTATAGAGAAAGGCAGTCCCTGTGTATGTTTTACAGAACAGCTCACCAAGTGTATATTTTACAGAACAGCAGCCCCTGTGTATATTTTACAGAACAGCAGCCCCTGTGTATATTACAGAGAACAGCAGTCCCTGTGTATATTACAGAGCACGGCAGTCCCTGTGTACATTAGAGGGAACGGCAGACCCTGTGTATATTACAGAGAACAGCAGTCCCTGTGTATATTACAGAGAACGGCAGCCCGTGTATATTACAGAGAACGGCAGTCCCTGTGTATAATACAGAGAGCAGCAGCCCCTGTGTATATTACAGCGAACGGCAGCCCCTGTGTATCTTACAGAGAATAACAGCCCCTGTGTATATTACAGAGAACAGCAGTCCCTGTGTATAATACAGAGAACAGCAGTCCCTGTGTATATTACTGAGAACAGCAGTCCCTGAATATATTACAGGGTACAGCAGTCCCTGTGTATATTATCGTGGACGGCAGTCCCTGTGTATATTACAGAGCACGGCAGCCCCTGTGTATATTACAGAGAACGGCAGCCCCTGTGTTTATTACAGAGAACAGCTGCCCCTGTGTATATCACTGAGAATGGCAGTCCCTGCGTATATTTTACAGAACAGCAGCCCTTGTGTATTTTACAGAGAACAGCAGTCCCTGGATATATTACAGAGAACGGCAGCCCCTCTGCATATTACAGAGAAAAGCAGTCCATGTGTATATTACAGAGAACGGCAGCCCCTGTGTGTATTATAGAGAACAGCAGCCCCTGTGTATATTACAGAGAATGGCAGTCCCAGGGCATATTACAGAGAACGGTAGTCCCTGTGTATGTTACAGAGCACAGCAGCCCCTGTTTATATTCTCGAAAACAGCAGTCCCTGTGTATATTTTACAGAACAGCAGCCCCTGTGTATATTACAGAGAACAGCAGTCCCTGTGTGTATTACAGAGAACGGCCATCCCTGTGTGTATTACAGAGAACGGCAGTCACTGTGTGTATTACAGAGAACAGCAGTCCCTGTGTACATTACAGAGAATGGCAGCCCCTGTGTACATTACAGAGAACAGCAGCCCCTGTGTACATTACAGAGAACAGCAGCCCCTGTGTATATTACAGAGAACGGCAGCCCCTGTGCATATTACAGAGAACAGCAGTCCCTGTGTATATTACAGAGAACGGCAGCCCCTGTGTACATTAGAGAGAACAGCAGCCCCTGTGTATATTATAGAGAACAGCTGACCCTGTGTATATTACAGAGAACAGCCATCCCTGTGTGTATTACAGAGAACGGCCATCCCTCTGTGTATTACAGAGAACGGCAGCCCCTGTGTATATTACAGAGAACGGCAGCCCCGTGCATATTACAGAGAACAGCAGTCCCTGTGTATATTACAGAGAACGGCAGCCCCAGTGTACATTAGAGAGAACAGCAGCCCCTGTGTATATTACAGAGAACGGCAGCCCCTGTGTATATTACAGAGAACAGCAGCCCCTGTGTATATTACAGAGAACAGCAGTCCCTGTGTATATTACAGAGAACAGCAGTCCCTGTGTACATTACACAGAACAGCAGTCCCGGTGTATATTTTACAGAACGGCAGTCCCTGTGTATATTTCAGAGAACGGCAGTCCCTGCGTATATTACAGAGAACAGCAGTCCCTGGGTATATTTTACAGAACAGCAGCCCCTCTGTACAGTTTACAGAACAGCAGCCCCTGTGTATATTACAGAGAACGGCAGTCCCTGTGTATATTACAGAGAACAGCAGTCCCTGTGTATATTACAGAGCACGGCTGTCCCTGTGTATATTACAGAGGAAGGCAGTCCCTCTCTATATTACAGAGAACAGCAGCCCCTGTGTATATTACAGAGAACAGCAGTCCCTGTGTATATTACAGAGAACAGCATTCCCTGTGTATATTACAGAGAACAGCAGACACTGTGTATATTTTACAGAACAGCAGCCCCTGTGTAAATTATAGAGAACAGCTGACCCTGTGTATATTACAGAGAACGGCCGTCCCTGTGTATATTACAGAGAATGGCAGCCCCTGTGTATATTACAGAGAACGGCAGCCCCTGTTCATATGACAGAGAACAGCAGTCCCTGTGTATATTACAGAGAACGGCAGTCCCTGTGTATATTACGGATAATAGCAGCCCCTGTGTATATTACAGAGAATGGCTGCCCCTGTGTATATTACAGAGCGACGCAGTGCCTGTGTATATTACAGAGCACGGCAGCCCCTGTGTATATTACAGAGAACAGCAGCCCTGGTGTATATTATAGAGAAAGGCAGTCCCTGTGTATGTTTTACAGAACAGCTCACCAAGTGTATATTTTACAGAACAGCAGCCCCTGTGTATATTTTACAGAACAGCAGCCCCTGTGTATATTACAGAGAACAGCAGTCCCTGTGTATATTACAGAGCACGGCAGTCCCTGTGTACATTAGAGGGAACGGGAGACCCTGTGTATGTTACAGAGAGCAGCAGTCCCTGCGTATATTACAGAGAACGGCAGCCCGTGTATATTACAGAGAACGGCAGTCCCTGTGTATAATACAGAGAACAGCAGCCCCTGTGTATATTACAGCGAACGGCAGCCCCTGTGTATCTTACAGAGAATAACAGCCCCTGTGTATGTTACAGAGAACAGCAGTCCCTGTGTATAATACAGAGAACAGCAGTCCCTGTGTATATTACTGAGAACAGCAGTCCCTGAATATATTACAGGGTACAGCAGTCCCTGTGTATATTACCGTGGACGGCAGCCCCTGTGTATATTACAGAGAACGGCAGCCCCGTGCATATTACAGAGAACAGCAGTCCCTGAGTATATTACAGAGCACGGCAGCCCCTGTGTATATTACAGAGAACGGCAGCCCCTGTGTATCTTACAGAGAACAGCTGCCCCTGTGTATATCACTGAGAATGGCAGTCCCTGCGTATATTTTACAGAACAGCAGCCCTTGTGTATTTTACAGAGAACAGCAGTCCCTGGATATATTACAGAGAACGGCAGCCCCTGTGTATATTACAGAGAACGGCAGCCCCTGTGTGTATTATGGAGAACGGCAGCCCCTGTGTATATTACAGAGAAAGGCAGCCCCTGTGTGTATTATAGAGAACGGCAGCCCCTGTGTATATTACAGAGAACGGCAGCCCCTGTGTGTATTATAGAGAACGGCAGCCCCTGTGTATATTACAGAGAATGGCAGCCCCAGGGCATATTACAGAGAACGGTAGTCCCTGTGTATGTTACAGAGAACAGCAGCCCCTGTTTATATTCTCGAAAACAGCAGTCCCTGTGTATATTCTTGAGAACAGCAGTCCCTGTGTATATTAGAGAACTGCGGCCCCTGTGTATATTACAGAAAACGGCAGCCCCTGTGTATATTACAGAGAACAGCAGTCCCTGTGTATATTACAGAGAATGTCAGTCCTTGTGTATATTTTACAGAACAGCAGTCCCTGTGTATATTTTACAAAACAGCAGTCCCTGTGTTCATTACAGAGAACAGCAGTCCCTGTGTATATTTTACAGAAAGGCAGTCCCTGTGTATATTACAGAGAGCGGCAGCCCCTGTGTATATTACAGAGAACGGCAGCCCCTGTTCATATGACAGAGTACAGCAGCCCCTGTGTATATTACAGAGAACGGCAGCCCCTGTGTACATTACAGAGAACAGCAGCCCCTGTGTATATTACAGAGAACAGCAGTCCCTGTGTATATTACAGAGAACAGCAGTCCCTGTGTATATTACAGAGAACGGCAGCCCCTGTGTACATTACAGAGAACAGCAGTCCCTGTGTATATTACAGAGAACAGCAGTCCCTGGATATATCACAGAGAACGGCAGCCCCTGTGCATATTACAGAGAACGGCAGCCCCTGTGCATATTACAGAGAAAAGCAGTCCCTGTGCAAATTACAGAGAACGGCCGTCCCTGTGTATATTGCAGAGAACAGCAGTCCCTGTGCATATTACAGAGAACGGCAGCCCCTGTGCATATTACAGAGAAAAGCAGTCCCTGTGCAAATTACAGAGAACGGCCGTCCCTGTGTATATTGCAGAGAACAGCAGTCCCTGTGTGTATTACAGAATACGGCAGTCCCTGTGTGTATTACAGAGAACGGCAGTCCCTGTGTATATTACTGAGAATAGCAGCCCCTGTGTGTATTATAGAGAACGGCAGCCACTGTGTATATTACAGAGAATGGCAGCCCCAGGGCATATTACAGAGAACGGTAGTCGCTGTGTATGTTACAGAGAACGGCAGCCCGTGTGTATATTTCTCGAGAACAGCAGCCCCTGTGTATATTAAAGAGAATGGCAGTCCCTGTGTCTATTACAGAGCACGGCAGACCCTGTGTATATTATAGAGAATGGTAGGCCCTGTGTATATTACTGAGAACGGCAGTCCCCGTGTATATTACAGAGAACGGCAGTCCCCGTGTATATTACAGAGATCAGCAGCCCCTGTGTATATTACAGAGATCAGCAGCCCCTGTGCATATTACCGAGAACGGCCGTCCCTGTGTATTTTGCAGAGAAGGGCAGTCCCTGTGTGTATTGCAGAGAACGGCAGTCCCTGTGTATATTACAGAGAATAGCAGCCCCTGTGTATATTACAGAGAATAGCAGTCCCAGTATATATTACAGAGGACAGCAGTCCCTGCGTATATTTTACAGAACAGCAGTCCCTGTGTATATTACAGAGAACTTCAGTCCCTGTGTGTATTACAGAGAACTGCAGCCCCTGTGTATATTACAGAGAATGGCATCCCCTGCGTATATTACAGAGAACAGCAGCCCCAGGGCATATGACAGAGAAAGGTAGTCCCTGTGTATGTTACAGAGAACAGCAGCCCCTGTTTACATTCTCGAGAACAGCAGTCCCTGTGTACATTCTCGAGAACAGCAGTCCCTGTGTATATTACAGAGAACTACGGCCCCTGTGTATATTACAGAGAACGGCAGCCCCTGTGTATATTATAGAGAATAGCAGTCGCTGTATATATTACAGAGAACAGCAGTCCCTGTGTATATTTTACAGAACAGCAGTCCCTGTGTATTTTACAGAGAACAGCAGTCCCTGTGTATATTACAGCGAACAGCGGCCCCTGTGTATATTACAGAGAACAGCAGTCCCTGTGTATATTACAGTGAACAGCCGCCACTGTGTATATTTAACAGAACAGCTGACCCTGTGTATATTTTACAGAACAGCAGCCCCTCTGTATACTTTACAGAACAGCAGTCCCTGTGTATATTAGAGAACAGCAGTCCTTGTGTATATTTTACAGAACAGCAGTCCCTGTGTATATTTTACAGAACTGCAGCCCCTGTGGATATTACTGAGAACGGCAGCCCCTGTGTATATTACAGAGAACGGCAGATCCTGTGTATATTTTACAGAACAGCTGACCCTGTGTATATCACCGAGAACAGCAGCCCCTGTGCATATTACGGAGAACGGCAGTCCCTGTGTATATTACAGTGAACAGCGGCCCCGGTGTATATTACAGAGAACAGCAGCCCCTGTGTATATTACAGAGAACGGCAGTCCCTGCGTATATTACAGAGAACAGCAGCCCCTGTATATATTACATATACACAGGGACTGCTGTTCTCTGTAATATACACAGGGGCCGCTGTTCTCTGTAATATACACCGGGGCCGCTGTGTTTTACAGAAAACGGCTGCCCCTGTGTATATTACAGGGAACGGCAGCCCCTGTGTATATCACAGAGAACAGCAGCCCCTGTGTATATTACAGAGAACAGCAGCCCCTGTGTATATTACAGAGAAGGGCAGTCCCTGTGTACATTACAGAGCACGGCAGCCCCTGTGTATATTACAGAGAACGGCAGCCCCTTTGTATATTCCAGAGCGACGCAGTCCCTGTGTATAATACAGAGAACGGCATCCCCTGCGTATATTACGGAGAACAGCAGCCCCAGGGCATATTACAGAGAACGGTAGTCCCTGTGTATGTTACAGAGAACAGCAGCCCCTGTTTATATTCTCGAGAACAGCAGTCCCTGTGTACATTCTCGAGAACAGCAGTCCCTGTGTACATTACAGAGAACTATGGCCCCTGTGTATGTTACAGAGAACGGCAGCCCCTGTGTATATTACAGAGAACGGCAGTCCCTGCGTATATTACAGAGAATAGCAGCCCCTGTGTATATTATAGAGAATAGCAGTCCCTGTATATATTACAGAGAACAGCAGACCCTGTATATATTACAGAGAACAGCAGTCCCTGTGTATATTTTACAGAACAGCAGTCCCTGTGTATATTACAGAGCACGGCTATCCCTGTGTATATTACAGAGGAAGGCAGTCCCTCTCTATATTACAGAGAACAGCAGCCCCTGTGTATATTACAGAGAACAGCAGTCCCTGTGTATATTTTTCAGAACAGCAGTCCCTGTGTATATCACAGAGAACAGCAGTTCCTGTGTGTATTACACAAAAAGGCTGCCCCTGTGTATATTACAGAGAACAGCAGTCCCTGTGTATATTACAGAGAACAGCATTCCCTGTGTATATTACAGAGAACAGCAGACACTGTGTATATTTTACAGAACAGCAGCCCCTGTGTAAATTATAGAGAACAGCTGACCCTGTGTATATTACAGAGAACGGCCGTCCCTGTGTATATTACAGAGAATGGCAGCCCCTGTGTATATTACAGAGAATGGCAGCCCCTGTTCATATGACAGAGAACAGCAGTCCCTGTGTATATTACAGAGAACGGCAGTCCCTGTGTATATTACGGATAATAGCAGCCCCTGTGTATATTACAGAGAATGGCAGCCCCTGTGTATATTACAGAGCGACGCAGTGCCTGTGTATATTACAGAGAACAGCAGCCCTGGTGTATATTATAGAGAAAGGCAGTCCCTGTGTATGTTTTACAGAACAGCTCACCAAGTGTATATTTTACAGAACAGCAGCCCCTGTGTATATTTTACAGAACAGCAGCCCCTGTTTATATTACAGAGAACAGCAGTCCCTGTGTATATTACAGAGCACGGCAGTCCCTGTGTACATTAGAGGGAACGGGAGACCCTGTGTATATTACAGAGAACAGCAGTCCCTGTGTATATTACAGAGAACGGCAGCCCGTGTATATTACAGAGAACGGCAGTCCCTGTGTATAATACAGAGAACAGCAGTCCCTGTGTATATTTTACAAAACAGCAGTCCCTGTGTTCATTACAGAGAACAGCAGTCCCTGTGTATATTTTACAGAAAGGCAGTCCCTGTGTATATTACAGAGAGCGGCAGCCCCTGTGTATATTACAGAGAACGGCAGCCCCTGTTCATATGACAGAGTACAGCAGCCCCTGTGTATATTACAGAGAACGGCAGCCCCTGTGTACATTACAGAGAACAGCAGCCCCTGTGTATATTACAGAGAACAGCAGTCCCTGTGTATATTACAGAGAACAGCAGTCCCTGTGTATATTACAGAGAACGGCAGCCCCTGTGTACATTACAGAGAACAGCAGTCCCTGTGTATATTACAGAGAACAGCAGTCCCTGGATATATCACAGAGAACGGCAGCCCCTGTGCATATTACAGAGAACGGCAGCCCCTGTGCATATTACAGAGAAAAGCAGTCCCTGTGCAAATTACAGAGAACGGCCGTCCCTGTGTATATTGCAGAGAACAGCAGTCCCTGTGCATATTACAGAGAACGGCAGCCCCTGTGCATATTACAGAGAAAAGCAGTCCCTGTGCAAATTACAGAGAACGGCCGTCCCTGTGTATATTGCAGAGAACAGCAGTCCCTGTGTGTATTACAGAATACGGCAGTCCCTGTGTGTATTACAGAGAACGGCAGTCCCTGTGTATATTACTGAGAATAGCAGCCCCTGTGTGTATTATAGAGAACGGCAGCCACTGTGTATATTACAGAGAATGGCAGCCCCAGGGCATATTACAGAGAACGGTAGTCGCTGTGTATGTTACAGAGAACGGCAGCCCGTGTGTATATTTCTCGAGAACAGCAGCCCCTGTGTATATTAAAGAGAATGGCAGTCCCTGTGTCTATTACAGAGCACGGCAGACCCTGTGTATATTATAGAGAATGGTAGGCCCTGTGTATATTACTGAGAACGGCAGTCCCCGTGTATATTACAGAGAACGGCAGTCCCCGTGTATATTACAGAGATCAGCAGCCCCTGTGTATATTACAGAGATCAGCAGCCCCTGTGCATATTACCGAGAACGGCCGTCCCTGTGTATTTTGCAGAGAAGGGCAGTCCCTGTGTGTATTGCAGAGAACGGCAGTCCCTGTGTATATTACAGAGAATAGCAGCCCCTGTGTATATTACAGAGAATAGCAGTCCCAGTATATATTACAGAGGACAGCAGTCCCTGCGTATATTTTACAGAACAGCAGTCCCTGTGTATATTACAGAGAACTTCAGTCCCTGTGTGTATTACAGAGAACTGCAGCCCCTGTGTATATTACAGAGAATGGCATCCCCTGCGTATATTACAGAGAACAGCAGCCCCAGGGCATATGACAGAGAAAGGTAGTCCCTGTGTATGTTACAGAGAACAGCAGCCCCTGTTTACATTCTCGAGAACAGCAGTCCCTGTGTACATTCTCGAGAACAGCAGTCCCTGTGTATATTACAGAGAACTACGGCCCCTGTGTATATTACAGAGAACGGCAGCCCCTGTGTATATTATAGAGAATAGCAGTCGCTGTATATATTACAGAGAACAGCAGTCCCTGTGTATATTTTACAGAACAGCAGTCCCTGTGTATTTTACAGAGAACAGCAGTCCCTGTGTATATTACAGCGAACAGCGGCCCCTGTGTATATTACAGAGAACAGCAGTCCCTGTGTATATTACAGTGAACAGCCGCCACTGTGTATATTTAACAGAACAGCTGACCCTGTGTATATTTTACAGAACAGCAGCCCCTCTGTATACTTTACAGAACAGCAGTCCCTGTGTATATTAGAGAACAGCAGTCCTTGTGTATATTTTACAGAACAGCAGTCCCTGTGTATATTTTACAGAACTGCAGCCCCTGTGGATATTACTGAGAACGGCAGCCCCTGTGTATATTACAGAGAACGGCAGATCCTGTGTATATTTTACAGAACAGCTGACCCTGTGTATATCACCGAGAACAGCAGCCCCTGTGCATATTACGGAGAACGGCAGTCCCTGTGTATATTACAGTGAACAGCGGCCCCGGTGTATATTACAGAGAACAGCAGCCCCTGTGTATATTACAGAGAACGGCAGTCCCTGCGTATATTACAGAGAACAGCAGCCCCTGTATATATTACATATACACAGGGACTGCTGTTCTCTGTAATATACACAGGGGCCGCTGTTCTCTGTAATATACACCGGGGCCGCTGTGTTTTACAGAAAACGGCTGCCCCTGTGTATATTACAGGGAACGGCAGCCCCTGTGTATATCACAGAGAACAGCAGCCCCTGTGTATATTACAGAGAACAGCAGCCCCTGTGTATATTACAGAGAAGGGCAGTCCCTGTGTACATTACAGAGCACGGCAGCCCCTGTGTATATTACAGAGAACGGCAGCCCCTTTGTATATTCCAGAGCGACGCAGTCCCTGTGTATAATACAGAGAACGGCATCCCCTGCGTATATTACGGAGAACAGCAGCCCCAGGGCATATTACAGAGAACGGTAGTCCCTGTGTATGTTACAGAGAACAGCAGCCCCTGTTTATATTCTCGAGAACAGCAGTCCCTGTGTACATTCTCGAGAACAGCAGTCCCTGTGTACATTACAGAGAACTATGGCCCCTGTGTATGTTACAGAGAACGGCAGCCCCTGTGTATATTACAGAGAACGGCAGTCCCTGCGTATATTACAGAGAATAGCAGCCCCTGTGTATATTATAGAGAATAGCAGTCCCTGTATATATTACAGAGAACAGCAGACCCTGTATATATTACAGAGAACAGCAGTCCCTGTGTATATTTTACAGAACAGCAGTCCCTGTGTATATTACAGAGCACGGCTATCCCTGTGTATATTACAGAGGAAGGCAGTCCCTCTCTATATTACAGAGAACAGCAGCCCCTGTGTATATTACAGAGAACAGCAGTCCCTGTGTATATTTTTCAGAACAGCAGTCCCTGTGTATATCACAGAGAACAGCAGTTCCTGTGTGTATTACACAAAAAGGCTGCCCCTGTGTATATTACAGAGAACAGCAGTCCCTGTGTATATTACAGAGAACAGCATTCCCTGTGTATATTACAGAGAACAGCAGACACTGTGTATATTTTACAGAACAGCAGCCCCTGTGTAAATTATAGAGAACAGCTGACCCTGTGTATATTACAGAGAACGGCCGTCCCTGTGTATATTACAGAGAATGGCAGCCCCTGTGTATATTACAGAGAATGGCAGCCCCTGTTCATATGACAGAGAACAGCAGTCCCTGTGTATATTACAGAGAACGGCAGTCCCTGTGTATATTACGGATAATAGCAGCCCCTGTGTATATTACAGAGAATGGCAGCCCCTGTGTATATTACAGAGCGACGCAGTGCCTGTGTATATTACAGAGAACAGCAGCCCTGGTGTATATTATAGAGAAAGGCAGTCCCTGTGTATGTTTTACAGAACAGCTCACCAAGTGTATATTTTACAGAACAGCAGCCCCTGTGTATATTTTACAGAACAGCAGCCCCTGTTTATATTACAGAGAACAGCAGTCCCTGTGTATATTACAGAGCACGGCAGTCCCTGTGTACATTAGAGGGAACGGGAGACCCTGTGTATATTACAGAGAACAGCAGTCCCTGTGTATATTACAGAGAACGGCAGCCCGTGTATATTACAGAGAACGGCAGTCCCTGTGTATAATACAGAGAACAGCAGTCCCTGTGTATATTTTACAAAACAGCAGTCCCTGTGTTCATTACAGAGAACAGCAGTCCCTGTGTATATTTTACAGAAAGGCAGTCCCTGTGTATATTACAGAGAGCGGCAGCCCCTGTGTATATTACAGAGAACGGCAGCCCCTGTTCATATGACAGAGTACAGCAGCCCCTGTGTATATTACAGAGAACGGCAGCCCCTGTGTACATTACAGAGAACAGCAGCCCCTGTGTATATTACAGAGAACAGCAGTCCCTGTGTATATTACAGAGAACAGCAGTCCCTGTGTATATTACAGAGAACGGCAGCCCCTGTGTACATTACAGAGAACAGCAGTCCCTGTGTATATTACAGAGAACAGCAGTCCCTGGATATATCACAGAGAACGGCAGCCCCTGTGCATATTACAGAGAACGGCAGCCCCTGTGCATATTACAGAGAAAAGCAGTCCCTGTGCAAATTACAGAGAACGGCCGTCCCTGTGTATATTGCAGAGAACAGCAGTCCCTGTGCATATTACAGAGAACGGCAGCCCCTGTGCATATTACAGAGAAAAGCAGTCCCTGTGCAAATTACAGAGAACGGCCGTCCCTGTGTATATTGCAGAGAACAGCAGTCCCTGTGTGTATTACAGAATACGGCAGTCCCTGTGTGTATTACAGAGAACGGCAGTCCCTGTGTATATTACTGAGAATAGCAGCCCCTGTGTGTATTATAGAGAACGGCAGCCACTGTGTATATTACAGAGAATGGCAGCCCCAGGGCATATTACAGAGAACGGTAGTCGCTGTGTATGTTACAGAGAACGGCAGCCCGTGTGTATATTTCTCGAGAACAGCAGCCCCTGTGTATATTAAAGAGAATGGCAGTCCCTGTGTCTATTACAGAGCACGGCAGACCCTGTGTATATTATAGAGAATGGTAGGCCCTGTGTATATTACTGAGAACGGCAGTCCCCGTGTATATTACAGAGAACGGCAGTCCCCGTGTATATTACAGAGATCAGCAGCCCCTGTGTATATTACAGAGATCAGCAGCCCCTGTGCATATTACCGAGAACGGCCGTCCCTGTGTATTTTGCAGAGAAGGGCAGTCCCTGTGTGTATTGCAGAGAACGGCAGTCCCTGTGTATATTACAGAGAATAGCAGCCCCTGTGTATATTACAGAGAATAGCAGTCCCAGTATATATTACAGAGGACAGCAGTCCCTGCGTATATTTTACAGAACAGCAGTCCCTGTGTATATTACAGAGAACTTCAGTCCCTGTGTGTATTACAGAGAACTGCAGCCCCTGTGTATATTACAGAGAATGGCATCCCCTGCGTATATTACAGAGAACAGCAGCCCCAGGGCATATGACAGAGAAAGGTAGTCCCTGTGTATGTTACAGAGAACAGCAGCCCCTGTTTACATTCTCGAGAACAGCAGTCCCTGTGTACATTCTCGAGAACAGCAGTCCCTGTGTATATTACAGAGAACTACGGCCCCTGTGTATATTACAGAGAACGGCAGCCCCTGTGTATATTATAGAGAATAGCAGTCGCTGTATATATTACAGAGAACAGCAGTCCCTGTGTATATTTTACAGAACAGCAGTCCCTGTGTATTTTACAGAGAACAGCAGTCCCTGTGTATATTACAGCGAACAGCGGCCCCTGTGTATATTACAGAGAACAGCAGTCCCTGTGTATATTACAGTGAACAGCCGCCACTGTGTATATTTAACAGAACAGCTGACCCTGTGTATATTTTACAGAACAGCAGCCCCTCTGTATACTTTACAGAACAGCAGTCCCTGTGTATATTAGAGAACAGCAGTCCTTGTGTATATTTTACAGAACAGCAGTCCCTGTGTATATTTTACAGAACTGCAGCCCCTGTGGATATTACTGAGAACGGCAGCCCCTGTGTATATTACAGAGAACGGCAGATCCTGTGTATATTTTACAGAACAGCTGACCCTGTGTATATCACCGAGAACAGCAGCCCCTGTGCATATTACGGAGAACGGCAGTCCCTGTGTATATTACAGTGAACAGCGGCCCCGGTGTATATTACAGAGAACAGCAGCCCCTGTGTATATTACAGAGAACGGCAGTCCCTGCGTATATTACAGAGAACAGCAGCCCCTGTATATATTACATATACACAGGGACTGCTGTTCTCTGTAATATACACAGGGGCCGCTGTTCTCTGTAATATACACCGGGGCCGCTGTGTTTTACAGAAAACGGCTGCCCCTGTGTATATTACAGGGAACGGCAGCCCCTGTGTATATCACAGAGAACAGCAGCCCCTGTGTATATTACAGAGAACAGCAGCCCCTGTGTATATTACAGAGAAGGGCAGTCCCTGTGTACATTACAGAGCACGGCAGCCCCTGTGTATATTACAGAGAACGGCAGCCCCTTTGTATATTCCAGAGCGACGCAGTCCCTGTGTATAATACAGAGAACGGCATCCCCTGCGTATATTACGGAGAACAGCAGCCCCAGGGCATATTACAGAGAACGGTAGTCCCTGTGTATGTTACAGAGAACAGCAGCCCCTGTTTATATTCTCGAGAACAGCAGTCCCTGTGTACATTCTCGAGAACAGCAGTCCCTGTGTACATTACAGAGAACTATGGCCCCTGTGTATGTTACAGAGAACGGCAGCCCCTGTGTATATTACAGAGAACGGCAGTCCCTGCGTATATTACAGAGAATAGCAGCCCCTGTGTATATTATAGAGAATAGCAGTCCCTGTATATATTACAGAGAACAGCAGACCCTGTATATATTACAGAGAACAGCAGTCCCTGTGTATATTTTACAGAACAGCAGTCCCTGTGTATATTACAGAGCACGGCTATCCCTGTGTATATTACAGAGGAAGGCAGTCCCTCTCTATATTACAGAGAACAGCAGCCCCTGTGTATATTACAGAGAACAGCAGTCCCTGTGTATATTTTTCAGAACAGCAGTCCCTGTGTATATCACAGAGAACAGCAGTTCCTGTGTGTATTACACAAAAAGGCTGCCCCTGTGTATATTACAGAGAACAGCAGTCCCTGTGTATATTACAGAGAACAGCATTCCCTGTGTATATTACAGAGAACAGCAGACACTGTGTATATTTTACAGAACAGCAGCCCCTGTGTAAATTATAGAGAACAGCTGACCCTGTGTATATTACAGAGAACGGCCGTCCCTGTGTATATTACAGAGAATGGCAGCCCCTGTGTATATTACAGAGAATGGCAGCCCCTGTTCATATGACAGAGAACAGCAGTCCCTGTGTATATTACAGAGAACGGCAGTCCCTGTGTATATTACGGATAATAGCAGCCCCTGTGTATATTACAGAGAATGGCAGCCCCTGTGTATATTACAGAGCGACGCAGTGCCTGTGTATATTACAGAGAACAGCAGCCCTGGTGTATATTATAGAGAAAGGCAGTCCCTGTGTATGTTTTACAGAACAGCTCACCAAGTGTATATTTTACAGAACAGCAGCCCCTGTGTATATTTTACAGAACAGCAGCCCCTGTTTATATTACAGAGAACAGCAGTCCCTGTGTATATTACAGAGCACGGCAGTCCCTGTGTACATTAGAGGGAACGGGAGACCCTGTGTATATTACAGAGAACAGCAGTCCCTGTGTATATTACAGAGAACGGCAGCCCGTGTATATTACAGAGAACGGCAGTCCCTGTGTATAATACAGAGAACAGCAGTCCCTGTGTATATTACAGCGAACGGCAGCCCCTGTGTATCTTACAGAGAATAACAGCCCCTGTGTAGATTACAGAGAACAGCAGTCCCTGTGTATAATACAGAGAACAGCAGTCCCTGTGTATATTACTGAGAACAGCAGTCCCTGAATATATTACAGGGTACAGCAGTCCCTGTGTATATTACCGTGGACGGCCGTCCCTGTGTATATTACAGAGCACGGCAGCCCTTGTGTATATTACAGAGAACGGCAGCCCCTGTGTATCTTACAGAGAACAGCATTCCCGGTGTATATTACTGAGAACGGCGCCCCCTGTGTGTATTACAGAGAACAGCTGCCCCTGTGTAGATCACTGAGAATGGCAGTCCCTGCGTATATTTTACAGAACAGCAGCCCTTGTGTATTTTACAGAGAACAGCAGTCCCTGGATATATTACAGAGAACGGCAGCCCCTGTGTGTATTATAGAGAACGGCAGCCCCTGTGTATATTACAGAGAACGGCAGCCCCTGTGTGTATTATAGAGAACGGCAGCCCCTGTGTATATTACAGAGAATGGCAGCCCCAGGGCATATTACAGAGAATGGTAGTCCCTGTGTATGTGACAGAGAACAGCAGCCCCTGTTTATATTCTCGAAAACAGCAGTCCCTGTGTATATTCTTGAGAACAGCAGTCCCTGTGTATATTACAGAGAACTGCGGCCCCTGTGTATATTACAGAAAACGGCAGCCCCTGTGTATATTACAGAGAACAGCAGTCCCTGTGTATATTACAGAGAATGTCAGTCCTTGTGTATATTTTACAGAACAGCAGTCCCTGTGTATATTTTACAAAGCAGCAGTCCCTGTGTTCATTACAGAGAACAGCAGTCCCTGTGTATATTTTACAGAAAGGCAGTCCCTGTGTATATTACAGAGAACGGCAGCCCCTGTGTATATTACAGAGAACGGCAGCCCCTGTTCATATGACAGAGCACAGCAGCCCCTGTGTATATTACAGAGAACGGCAGCCCCTGTGTACATTACAGAGAACAGCAGCCCCTGTGTATATTACAGAGAACAGCAGTCCCTGTGTATATTACAGAGAACAGCAGTCCCTGTGTATATTACAGAGAACGGCAGCCCCTGTGTACATTACAGAGAACAGCAGTCCCTGTGTATATTACAGAGAACGCCCATCCGTGTGCATATTACAGAGAACGGCAGCCCCTGTGCATATTACAGAGAACGGCAGCCCCTGTGCATATTACAGAGAAAAGCAGTCCCTGTGCATATTACAGAGAACGGCCGTCCCTGTGTATATTGCAGAGAACAGCAGTCCCTGTGTGTATTACAGAGAACGGCAGCCCCTGTGTATATTACAGAGAACGGCAGCCCCTGTGCATATTACAGAGAAAAGCAGTCCCTGTGCAAATTACAGAGAACGGCCGTCCCTGTGTATATTGCAGAGAACAGCAGTCCCTGTGTGCATTACAGAATACGGCAGTCCCTGTGTGTATTACAGAGAACGGCAGTCCCTGTGTATATTACTGAGAATAGCAGCCCCTGTGTGTATTATAGAGAACGGCAGCCACTGTGTATATTACAGAGATCAGCAGCCCCTGTGTATATTACAGAGATCAGCAGCCCCTGTGCATATTACCGAGAACGGCAGCCCCTGTGTATCTTACAGAGAACGGCAGCCCCAGGGCATATGACAGAGAACGGTAGTCGCTGTGTATGTTACAGAGAACGGCAGCCCGTGTGTATATTTCTCGAGAACAGCAGCCCCTGTGTATATTAAAGAGAATGGCAGTCCCTGTGTCTATTACAGAGCACGGCAGACCCTGTGTATATTATAGAGAATGGTAGGCCCTGTGTATATTACTGAGAACGGCAGTCCCCGTGTATATTACAGAGAACGGCAGTCCCCGTGTATATTACAGAGATCAGCAGCCCCTGTGTATATTACAGAGATCAGCAGCCCCTGTGCATATTACCGAGAACGGCAGCCCCTGTGTATCTTACAGAGAATACCAGCCCCTGTGTATATTATAGAGAACAGCAGTCCCTGTGTATATTACAGAGAACGGCAGTCCCTGTGTATATTACAGAGAACGGCAGTCCCTGTGTATATTTTTCAGAACAGCAGTCCATGTGTATATTACAGAGAACAGCAGTTCCTGTGTGTATTACACAAAAAGGCTGCCCCTGTGTATATTACAGAGAACGGCAGTCCCTGTGTATATTACAGAGAACAGCAGTCCCTGTGTATGTTACAGAGAACAGCATTCCCTGTGTATATTACAGAGAACAGCAGTCCCTGTGTATGTTACAGAGAACAGCAGACACTGTGTATATTTTACAGAACAGCAGCCCCCGTGTAAATTATAGAGAACAGCTGACCCTGTATATATTACAGAGAACGGCCGCCCCTGTGTATATTACAGAGAATGGCAGCCCCTGTGTACATTACAGAGAACGGCAGCCCCTGTGGACATTACAGAGAACAGCAGCCCCTGTGTATATTACAGAGAACAGCAGTCCCTGTGTATATTACAGAGAACAGCAGTCCCTGTGTATATTACAGAGAACGGCAGCCCCTGTGTACATTACAGCGAACAGCAGTCCCTGTGTATATTACAGAGAACAGCAGCCCCTGTGTGTATTATAGAGAACGGCAGCCCCTGTGTATATTACAGAGAATGGCAGCCCCAGGGCATATTACAGAGAACGGTAGTCCCTGTGTATGTTACAGAGAACAGCAGCCCCTGTGTATATTACAGAGAACTGCGGCCCCTGTGTATATTACAGAAGACGGCAGCCCCTGTGTATATTACAGAGAACAGCAGTCCCTGTGTATATTACAGAGAATGGCAGTCCTTGTGTATATTTTACAGAACAGCAGTCCCTGTGTATATTTTACAGAACAGCAGTCCCTGTGTATATTTTACAGAAAGGCAGTCGCTGTGTATATTACAGAGAACGGCAGTCCCTGTGTATATTACAGAGAACAGCATTCCCTGTGTATATTACAGAGAACAGCAGACACTGTGTATATTTTACAGAACAGCAGTCCCTGTGTATATTTTACAGAAAGGCAGTCGCTGTGTATATTACAGAGAACAGCAGTCCCTGTGTATATTACAGAGAACAGCAGTCCCTGTGTATATTACAGAGAACAGCATTCCCTGTGTATATTACAGAGAACAGCAGACACTGTGTATATTTTACAGAACAGCAGCCCCTGTGTAAATTATAGAGAACAGCTGACCCTGTGTATATTACAGAGAACGGCCGTCCCTGTGTATATTACAGAGAATGGCAGCCCCTGTGTATATTTCAGAGAACGGCAGCCCCTGTTCATATGACAGAGAACAGCAGTCCCTGTGTATATTACAGAGAACGGCAGTCCCTGTGTATATTACGGATAATAGCAGCCCCTGTGTATATTACAGAGAATGGCAGCCCCTGTGTATATTACAGAGCGACGCAGTGCCTGTGTATATTACAGAGCACGGCAGCCCCTGTGTATATTACAGAGAACAGCAGCCCTGGTGTATATTATAGAGAAAGGCAGTCCCTGTGTATGTTTTACAGAACAGCTCACCAAGTGTATATTTTACAGAACAGCAGCCCCTGTGTATATTTTACAGAACAGCAGCCCCTGTGTATATTACAGAGAACAGCAGTCCCTGTGTATATTACAGAGCACGGCAGTCCCTGTGTACATTAGAGGGAACGGGAGACCCTGTGTATGTTACAGAGAACAGCAGTCCCTGTGTATATTACAGAGAACGGCAGCCCGTGTATATTACAGAGAACGGCAGTCCCTGTGTATAATACAGAGAACAGCAGCCCCTGTGTATATTACAGCGAACGGCAGCCCCTGTGTATCTTACAGAGAATAACAGCCCCTGTGTATGTTACAGAGAACAGCAGTCCCTGTGTATAATACAGAGAACAGCAGTCCCTGTGTATATTACTGAGAACAGCAGTCCCTGAATATATTACAGGGTACAGCAGTCCCTGTGTATATTACCGTGGACGGCCGTCCCTGTGTATATTACAGAGCACGTCAGCCCTTGTGTATATTACAGAGAACAGCATTCCCTGTGTATATTACTGAGAACGGCGCCCCCTGTGTGTATTACAGAGAACAGCTGCCCCTGTGTAGATCACTGAGAATGGCAGTCCCTGCGTATATTTTACAGAACAGCAGCCCTTGTGTATTTTACAGAGAACAGCAGTCCCTGGATATATTACAGAGAACGGCAGCCCCTGTGTGTATTATAGAGAACGGCAGCCCCTGTGTATATTACAGAGAACGGCAGCCCCTGTGTGTATTATAGAGAACGGCAGCCCCTGTGTGTATTATAGAGAACGGCAGCCCCTGTGTATATTACAGAGAACGGCAGCCCCTGTGTGTATTATAGAGAACGGCAGCCCCTGTGTATATTACAGAGAACGGCAGCCCCTGTGTGTATTATAGAGAACGGCAGCCCCTGTGTATATTACAGAGAACGGCAGCCCCTGTGTGTATTATAGAGAACGGCAGCCCCTGTGTATATTACAGAGAATGGCAGCCCCAGGGCATAGTACAGAGAACGGTAGTCCCTGTGTATGTGACAGAGAACAGCAGCCCCTGTTTATATTCTCGAAAACAGCAGTCCCTGTGTATATTCTTGAGAACAGCAGTCCCTGTGTATATTACAGAGAACTGCGGCCCCTGTGTATATTACAGAAAACGGCAGCCCCTGTGTATATTACAGAGAACAGCAGTCCCTGTGTATATTACAGAGAATGGCAGTCCCTGTGTATATTTTACAAAACAGCAGTCCCTGTGTTCATTACAGAGAACAGCAGTCCCTGTGCATATTTTACAGAAAGGCAGTCCCTGTGTATATTACAGAGAGCGGCAGCCCCTGTGTATATTACAGAGAACGGCAGCCCCTGTTCATATGAAAGAGTACAGTAGCCCCTGTGTATATTACAGAGCACGGCAGACCCTGAGTACATTACAGAGAACAGCAGCCCCTGTGTATATTACAGAGAACAGCAGTCCCTGTGTTTCTTACAGAGAACAGCAGTCCCTGTGTATATTACAGAGAACGGCAGCCCCTGTGTACATTACAGAGAACAGCAGTCCCTGTGTATATTACAGAGAACAGCAGTCCCTGGATATATCACAGAGAACGGCAGCCCCTGTGCATATTACAGAGAACAGCAGTCCCTGTGTATATTACAGAGAACGCCCATCCGTGTGCATATTACAGAGAACGGCAGCCCCTGTGCATATTACAGAGAAAAGCAGTCCCTGTGCAAATTACAGAGAACGGCCGTCCCTGTGTATATTGCAGAGAACAGCAGTCCCTGTGTATATTACAGAGAACGGCAGCCCCTGTGCATATTACAGAGAAAAGCAGTCCCTGTGCAAATTACAGAGAACGGCCGTCCCTGTGTATATTGCAGAGAACAGCAGTCCCTGTGTGCATTACAGAATACGGCAGTCCCTGTGTGTATTACAGAGAACGGCAGTCCCTGTGTATATTACTGAGAATAGCAGCCCCTGTGTGTATTATAGAGAACGGCAGCCACTGTGTATATTACAGAGAACGGCAGCCCCAGGGCATATTACAGAGAACGGTAGTCGCTGTGTATGTTACAGAGAACGGCAGCCCGTGTGTATATTTCTCGAGAACAGCAGCCCCTGTGTATATTAAAGAGAATGGCAGTCCCTGTGTCTATTACAGAGCACGGCAGACCCTGTGTATATTATAGAGAATGGTAGGCCCTGTGTATATTACTGAGAACGGCAGTCCCCGTGTATATTACAGAGAACGGCAGTCCCCGTGTATATTACAGAGATCAGCAGCCCCTGTGTATATTACAGAGATCAGCAGCCCCTGTGCATATTACCGAGAACGGCAGCCCCTGTGTATCTTACAGAGAATACCAGCCCCTGTGTATATTATAGAGAACAGCAGTCCCTGTGTATATTACAGAGAACGGCAGTCCCTGTGTATATTACAGAGAACGGCAGTCCCTGTGTATATTTTTCAGAACAGCAGTCCATGTGTATATTACAGAGAACAGCAGTTCCTGTGTGTATTACACAAAAAGGCTGCCCCTGTGTATATTACAGAGAACGGCAGTCCCTGTGTATATTACAGAGAACAGCAGTCCCTGTGTATGTTACAGAGAACAGCATTCCCTGTGTATATTACAGAGAACAGCAGTCCCTGTGTATGTTACAGAGAACAGCAGACACTGTGTATATTTTACAGAACAGCAGCCCCCGTGTAAATTATAGAGAACAGCTGACCCTGTATATATTACAGAGAACGGCCGCCCCTGTGTATATTACAGAGAATGGCAGCCCCTGTGTGTATTATAGAGAACGGCAGCCCCTGTGTATATTACAGAGAATGGCAGCCCCAGGGCATATTACAGAGAACGGTAGTCCCTGTGTATGTTACAGAGAACAGCAGCCCCTGTTTATATTCTCGAAAACAGCAGTCCCTGTGTATATTCTTGAGAACAGCAGTCCCTGTGTATATTACAGAGAACTGCGGCCCCTGTGTATATTACAGAAAACGGCAGCCCCTGTGTATATTACAGCGAACAGCAGTCCCTGTGTATATTACAGAGAATGGCAGTCCTTGTGTATATTTTACAGAACAGCAGTCCCTGTGTATATTTTACAAAACAGCAGTCCCTGTGTTCATTACAGAGAACAGCAGTCCCTGTGCATATTTTACAGAAAGGCAGTCCCTGTGTATATTACAGAGAGCGGCAGCCCCTGTGTATATTACAGAGAACGGCAGCCCCTGTTCATATGAAAGAGTACAGCAGCCCCTGTGTATATTACAGAGAACGGCAGCCCCTGAGTACATTACAGAGAACAGCAGCCCCTGTGTATATTACAGAGAACAGCAGTCCCTGTGTTTCTTACAGAGAACAGCAGTCCCTGTGTATATTACAGAGAACGGCAGCCCCTGTGTACATTACAGAGAACAGCAGTCCCTGTGTATATTACAGAGAACAGCAGTCCCTGGATATATCACAGAGAACGGCAGCCCCTGTGCATATTACAGAGAACAGCAGTCCCTGTGTATATTACAGAGAACGCCCATCCGTGTGCATATTACAGAGAACGGCAGCCCCTGTGCATATTACAGAGAAAAGCAGTCCCTGTGCAAATTACAGAGAACGGCCGTCCCTGTGTATATTGCAGAGAACAGCAGTCCCTGTGTATATTGCAGAGAACGGCAGCCCCTGTGTATATTTTACAGAACAGCATTCCCTGTGAATATTACAGAGAACGGCCATCCCTGTGTATATTGCAGAGAATAGCAGCCCCTGTGTGTATTATAGAGAACGGCAGCCACTGTGTATATTACAGAGAACGGCAGCCCCAGGGCATATGACAGAGAACGGTAGTCGCTGTGTATGTTACAGAGAACGGCAGCCCGTGTGTATATTTCTCGAGAACAGCAGCCCCTGTGTATATTAAAGAGAATGGCAGTCCCTGTGTCTATTACAGAGCACGGCAGACCCTGTGTATATTATAGAGAATGGTAGGCCCTGTGTATATTACTGAGAACGGCAGTCCCCGTGTATATTACAGAGAACGGCAGTCCCCGTGTATATTACAGAGATCAGCAGCCCCTGTGTATATTACAGAGATCAGCAGCCCCTGTGCATATTACCGAGAACGGCAGCCCCTGTGTATCTTACAGAGAATACCAGCCCCTGTGTATATTATAGAGAACAGCAGTCCCTGTGTATATTACAGAGAACGGCAGTCCCTGTGTATATTACAGAGAACGGCAGTCCCTGTGTATATTTTTCAGAACAGCAGTCCATGTGTATATTACAGAGAACAGCAGTTCCTGTGTGTATTACACAAAAAGGCTGCCCCTGTGTATATTACAGAGAACGGCAGTCCCTGTGTATATTACAGAGAACAGCAGTCCCTGTGTATGTTACAGAGAACAGCATTCCCTGTGTATATTACAGAGAACAGCAGTCCCTGTGTATGTTACAGAGAACAGCAGACACTGTGTATATTTTACAGAACAGCAGCCCCCGTGTAAATTATAGAGAACAGCTGACCCTGTATATATTACAGAGAACGGCCGCCCCTGTGTATATTACAGAGAATGGCAGCCCCTGTGTACATTACAGAGAATGGCAGCCCCTGTGTACATTACAGAGAACAGCAGCCCCTGTGTATATTACAGAGAACAGCAGTCCCTGTGTATATTACAGAGAACAGCAGTCCCTGTGTATATTACAGAGAACGGCAGCCCCTGTGTACATTACAGCGAACAGCAGTCCCTGTGTATATTACAGAGAACAGCAGCCCCTGTGTGTATTATAGAGAACGGCAGCCCCTGTGTATATTACAGAGAATGGCAGCCCCAGGGCATATTACAGAGAACGGTAGTCCCTGTGTATGTTACAGAGAACAGCAGCCCCTGTGTATATTACAGAGAATGGCAGCCCCTGTGTACATTACAGAGAATGGCAGCCCCTGTGTACATTACAGAGAACAGCAGCCCCTGTGTATATTACAGAGAACAGCAGTCCCTGTGTATATTACAGAGAACAGCAGTCCCTGTGTATATTACAGAGAACGGCAGCCCCTGTGTACATTACAGCGAACAGCAGTCCCTGTGTATATTACAGAGAACAGCAGCCCCTGTGTGTATTATAGAGAACGGCAGCCCCTGTGTATATTACAGAGAATGGCAGCCCCAGGGCATATTACAGAGAACGGCCGTCCCTGTGTATATTGCAGAGAACAGCAGTCCCTGTGTATATTACAGAGAACGGCAGCCCCTGTGCATATTACAGAGAAAAGCAGTCCCTGTGCAAATTACAGAGAACGGCCGTCCCTGTGTATATTGCAGAGAATAGCAGCCCCTGTGTGTATTATAGAGAACGGCAGCCACTGTGTATATTACAGAGAACGGCAGCCCCAGGGCATATTACAGAGAACGGTAGTCGCTGTGTATGTTACAGAGAACGGCAGCCCGTGTGTATATTTCTCGAGAACAGCAGCCCCTGTGTATATTAAAGAGAATGGCAGTCCCTGTGTCTATTACAGAGCACGGCAGACCCTGTGTATATTATAGAGAATGGTAGGCCCTGTGTATATTACTGAGAACGGCAGTCCCCGTGTATATTACAGAGAACGGCAGTCCCCGTGTATATTACAGAGATCAGCAGCCCCTGTGTATATTACAGAGATCAGCAGCCCCTGTGCATATTACCGAGAACGGCAGCCCCTGTGTATCTTACAGAGAATACCAGCCCCTGTGTATATTATAGAGAACGGCAGCCCCTGTGCATATTACAGAGAACGGCAGCCCCTGTGCATATTACAGAGAAAAGCAGTCCCTGTGCAAATTACAGAGAACGGCCGTCCCTGTGTATATTGCAGAGAACAGCAGTCCCTGTGTGTATTACAGAGAACGGCAGCCCCTGTGTATATTACAGAGAACGGCAGCCCCTGTGCATATTACAGAGAAAAGCAGTCCCTGTGCAAATTACAGAGAACGGCCGTCCCTGTGTATATTGCAGAGAACAGCAGTCCCTGTGTGCATTACAGAATACGGCAGTCCCTGTGTGAATTACAGAGAACGGCAGTCCCTGTGTATATTACTGAGAATAGCAGCCCCTGTGTGTATTATAGAGAACGGCAGCCACTGTGTATATTACAGAGAACGGCAGCCCCAGGGCATATTACAGAGAACGGTAGTCGCTGTGTATGTTACAGAGAACGGCAGCCCGTGTGTATATTTCTCGAGAACAGCAGCCCCTGTGTATATTAAAGAGAATGGCAGTCCCTGTGTCTATTACAGAGCACGGCAGACCCTGTGTATATTATAGAGAATGGTAGGCCCTGTGTATATTACTGAGAACGGCAGTCCCCGTGTATATTACAGAGAACGGCAGTCCCCGTGTATATTACAGAGATCAGCAGCCCCTGTGTATATTACAGAGATCAGCAGCCCCTGTGCATATTACCGAGAACGGCAGCCCCTGTGTATCTTACAGAGAATACCAGCCCCTGTGTATATTATAGAGAACAGCAGTCCCTGTGTATATTACAGAGAACGGCAGTCCCTGTGTATATTACAGAGAACGGCAGTCCCTGTGTATATTTTTCAGAACAGCAGTCCATGTGTATATTACAGAGAACAGCAGTTCCTGTGTGTATTACACAAAAAGGCTGCCCCTGTGTATATTACAGAGAACGGCAGTCCCTGTGTATATTACAGAGAACAGCAGTCCCTGTGTATGTTACAGAGAACAGCATTCCCTGTGTATATTACAGAGAACAGCAGTCCCTGTGTATGTTACAGAGAACAGCAGACACTGTGTATATTTTACAGAACAGCAGCCCCCGTGTAAATTATAGAGAACAGCTGACCCTGTATATATTACAGAGAACGGCCGCCCCTGTGTATATTACAGAGAATGGCAGCCCCTGTGTGTATTATAGAGAACGGCAGCCCCTGTGTATATTACAGAGAATGGCAGCCCCAGGGCATATTACAGAGAACGGTAGTCCCTGTGTATGTTACAGAGAACAGCAGCCCCTGTTTATATTCTCGAAAACAGCAGTCCCTGTGTATATTCTTGAGAACAGCAGTCCCTGTGTTTATTACAGAGAACTACGGCCCCTGTGTATATTACAGAAAACGGCAGCCCCTGTGTATATTACAGAGAACAGCAGTCCCTGTGTATATTACAGAGAATGGCAGTCCTTGTGTATATTTTACAGAACAGCAGTCCCTGTGTATATTTTACAAAACAGCAGTCCCTGTGTTCATTACAGAGAACAGCAGTCCCTGTGCATATTTTACAGAAAGGCAGTCCCTGTGTATATTACAGAGAGCGGCAGCCCCTGTGTATATTACAGAGAACGGCAGCCCCTGTTCATATGAAAGAGTACAGCAGCCCCTGTGTATATTACAGAGAACGGCAGCCCCTGAGTACATTACAGAGAACAGCAGCCCCTGTGTATATAACAGAGAACAGCAGTCCCTGTGTTTCTTACAGAGAACAGCAGTCCCTGTGTATATTACAGAGAACGGCAGCCCCTGTGTACATTACAGAGAACAGCAGTCCCTGTGTATATTACAGAGAACTGCGGCCCCTGTGTATATTACAGAAGACGGCAGCCCCTGTGTATATTACAGAGAACAGCAGTCCCTGTGTATATTACAGAGAATGGCAGTCCTTGTGTATATTTTACAGAACAGCAGTCCCTGTGTATATTTTACAGAACAGCAGTCCCTGTGTATATTTTACAGAAAGGCAGTCGCTGTGTATATTACAGAGAACGGCAGCCCCTGTGTATATTACAGAGAACGGCAGCCCCTGTGTATATTTTACAGAACAGCATTCCCTGTGAATATTACAGAGAACAGCATTCCCTGTGTATATTACAGAGAACAGCATACCCTGTGTAGATGTTACAGAACAGCAGCCCCTGTGTATATTATAGAGAACAGCTGACCCTGTGTATATTACAGAGAACAGCAGCCCCTGTGTACATTACAGAGAACAGCAGCCCCTGTGCATATTACAGAGAACAGCAGTCCATGTGTATATTACAGAGAACGGCCGCCCCTGCGTACATTAGAGAGAACAGCGGCCCCTGTGTATATTACAGAGAACAGCAGTCCCTGGGTATATTTTACAGAACAGCTGACCCTGTGTATATCGCAGAGAACAGCAGCCCCTGTGTATGTTACAGAGCACGGCTGTCCCTGTGTATATCACAGAGAAAGGCAGTCCCTGTGTATATTACAGAGAACAGCAGTCCCTGTGTATATTACATAAAACGGCATCACCTGCGTATATTACAGAGAACAGCATCCCCTGTGTATATTGCAGAGAACGGCAGCCCCTGTGTATATTATAGAGCGACGCAGTGCCTGTGTATATTACAGAGCACGGCAGCCCCTGTGCATATTACAGAGAACAGCAGCCCCTGTGTATATTACAGAGAACTGCTGCCCCTGTGTATATTACATAAAACGGCATCACCTGCGTATATTACAGAGAACAGCATCCCCTGTGTATATTGCAGAGAACGGCCGTCCCTGTGTATTTTGCAGAGAAGGGCAGTCCCTGTGTGTATTGCAGAGAACGGCAGTCCCTGTGTATATTACAGAGAATAGCAGCCCCTGTGTATATTACAGAGAATAGCAGTCCCAGTATATATTACAGAGGACAGCAGTCCCTGCGTATATTTTACAGAACAGCAGTCCCTGTGTATATTACAGAGAACTTCAGTCCCTGTGTGTATTACAGAGAACTGCAGCCCCTGTGTATATTACAGAGAATGGCATCCCCTGCGTATATTGCAGAGAACAGCAGCCCCAGGGCATATGACAGAGAAAGGTAGTCCCTGTGTATGTTACAGAGAACAGCAGCCCCTGTTTACATTCTCGAGAACAGCAGTCCCTGTGTACATTCTCGAGAACAGCAGTCCCTGTGTACATTACAGAGAACGGCGGCCCCTGTGTATGTTACAGAGAACGGCAGCCCCTGTGTATATTACAGAGAACGGCAGCCCCTGTGTATATTACAGAGAACAGCAGACCCTGTATATATTACAGAGAACAGCAGTCCCTGTGTATATTTTACAGAACAGCAGTCCCTGTGTATATTACAGAGCATGGCTATCCCTGTGTATATTACAGAGGAAAGCAGTCCCTCTCTATATTACAGAGAACAGCAGCCCCTGTGTATATTACAGAGAACAGCAGTCCCTGTGTATATTTTTCAGAACAGCAGTCCCTGTGTATATCACAGAGAACAGCAGTTCCTGTGTGTATTACACAAAAAGGCTGCCCCTGTGTATATTACAGAGAACAGCAGCCCCTGTGTATATTACAGAGAACAGCATTCCCTGTGTATATTACAGAGAACAGCAGACACTGTGTATATTTTACAGAACAGCAGCCCCTGTGTAAATTATAGAGAACAGCTGACCCTGTGTATATTACAGAGAACAGCTGCCCCTGTGTATATTACAGAGAATGGCAGCCCCTGTGTATATTACAGAGAACGGCAGCCCCTGTTCATATGACAGAGAACAGCAGTCCCTGTGTATATTACAGAGAACGGCAGTCCCTGTGTATATTACGGATAATAGCAGCCCCTGTGTATATTACAGAGAATGGCTGCCCCTGTGTATATTACAGAGCGACACAGTGCCTGTGTATATTACAGAGCACGGCAGCCCCTGTGTATATTACAGAGAACAGCAGCCCTGGTGTATATTATAGAGAAAGGCAGTCCCTGTGTATGTTTTACAGAACAGCTCACCAAGTGTATATTTTACAGAACAGCAGCCCCTGTGTATATTTTACAGAACAGCAGCCCCTGTGTATATTACAGAGAACAGCAGTCCCTGTGTATATTACAGAGCACGGCAGTCCCTGTGTACATTAGAGGGAACGGCAGACCCTGTGTATATTACAGAGAACAGCAGTCCCTGTGTATATTACAGAGAACGGCAGCCCGTGTATATTACAGAGAACGGCAGTCCCTGTGTATAATACAGAGAACAGCAGCCCCTGTGTATATTACAGCGAACGGCAGCCCCTGTGTATCTTACAGAGAATAACAGCCCCTGTGTATATTACAGAGAACAGCAGTCCCTGTGTATAATACAGAGAACAGCAGTCCCTGTGTATATTACTGAGAACAGCAGTCCCTGAATATATTACAGGGTACAGCAGTCCCTGTGTATATTACCGTGGACGGCCGTCCCTGTGTATATTACAGAGCACGGCAGCCCTTGTGTATATTACAGAGAACGGCAGCCCCTGTGTATCTTACAGAGAACAGCATTCCCGGTGTATATTACTGAGAACGGCGCCCCCTGTGTGTATTACAGAGAACAGCTGCCCCTGTGTAGATCACTGAGAATGGCAGTCCCTGCGTATATTTTACAGAACAGCAGCCCTTGTGTATTTTACAGAGAACAGCAGTCCCTGGATATATTACAGAGAACGGCAGCCCCTGTGTGTATTATAGAGAACGGCAGCCCCTGTGTATATTACAGAGAACGGCAGCCCCTGTGTGTATTATAGAGAACGGCAGCCCCTGTGTATATTACAGAGAATGGCAGCCCCAGGGCATATTACAGAGAACGGTAGTCCCTGTGTATGTTACAGAGAACAGCAGCCCCTGTTTATATTCTCGAAAACAGCAGTCCCTGTGTATATTCTTGAGAACAGCAGTCCCTGTGTATATTACAGAGAACTGCGGCCCCTGTGTATATTACAGAAAACGGCAGCCCCTGTGTATATTACAGAGAACAGCAGTCCCTGTGTATATTACAGAGAATGTCAGTCCTTGTGTATATTTTACAGAACAGCAGTCCCTGTGTATATTTTACAAAACAGCAGTCCCTGTGTTCATTACAGAGAACAGCAGTCCCTGTGTATATTTTACAGAAAGGCAGTCCCTGTGTATATTACAGAGAACGGCAGCCCCTGTGTATATTACAGAGAACGGCAGCCCCTGTTCGTATGACAGAGTACAGCAGCCCCTGTGTATATTACAGAGAACGGCAGCCCCTGTGTACATTACAGAGAACAGCAGCCCCTGTGTATATTACAGAGAACAGCAGTCCCTGTGTATATTACAGAGAACAGCAGTCCCTGTGTATATTACAGAGAACGGCAGCCCCTGTGTATATTACAGAGAACAGCAGTCCCTGTGTATATTACAGAGAATGTCAGTCCTTGTGTATATTTTACAGAACAGCAGTCCCTGTGTATATTTTACAAAGCAGCAGTCCCTGTGTTCATTACAGAGAACAGCAGTCCCTGTGTATATTTTACAGAAAGGCAGTCCCTGTGTATATTACAGAGAACGGCAGCCCCTGTGTATATTACAGAGAACGGCAGCCCCTGTTCATATGACAGAGCACAGCAGCCCCTGTGTATATTACAGAGAACGGCAGCCCCTGTGTACATTACAGAGAACAGCAGCCCCTGTGTATATTAAAGAGAATGGCAGTCCCTGTGTCTATTACAGAGCACGGCAGACCCTGTGTATATTATAGAGAATGGTAGGCCCTGTGTATATTACTGAGAACGGCAGTCCCCGTGTATATTACAGAGAACGGCAGTTCCTGTGTGTATTACACAAAAAGGCTGCCCCTGTGTATATGACAGAGAACGGCAGTCCCTGTGTATATTACAGAGAACAGCAGTCCCTGTGTATGTTACAGAGAACAGCATTCCCTGTGTATATTACAGAGAACAGCAGTCCCTGTGTATGTTACAGAGAACAGCAGACACTGTGTATATTTTACAGAACAGCAGCCCCCGTGTAAATTATAGAGAACAGCAGTCCCTGTGTATATTACAGAGAATGGCAGTCCTTGTGTATATTTTACAGAACAGCAGTCCCTGTGTATATTTTACAGAACAGCAGTCCCTGTGTATATTTTACAGAAAGGCAGTC
>NW_026728512.1:0-46322 GCF_030684315.1 Stegostoma tigrinum | reverse complement strand
GAGGGGGGGGCGAGGAGGGGGGGGGCGAGGAGGGGGAGGGGGGGGCGAGGAGGGGGAGGGGGGCGAGGAGGGGGATGGGGGGCGAGGAGGGGGAGGGGGAGGGGGGCGAAGAGGGGGAGGGGGGGCGAAGAGGGGAGGGGGGGCGAAGAGGGGAGGGGGGGCGAGGAGGGGGAGGGGGAGGGGGGGCGAGGAGGGGGAGGGGGAGGGGGGGCGAAGAGGGGGAGGGGGGGGCGAAGAGGGGGAGGGGGGACGAGGAGGGGGAGGGGGAGGGGGGGGGCGAGGAGGGGGAGGGGGAGGGGGGGAGCGAGGAGGGGGAGGGGGAGGGGGTGGGCGAGGAGGGGAGGGGGTGGGCGAGGAGGGGGAGGGGGTGGGCGAGGAGGGGGGGAGGGCGAGGAGGGGGAGGGGGCGAGGAGGGGGAGGGGGGGCGAGGAGGGGGAGGGGGGCGAGGAGGGGCGAGGAGGGGGAGGGGGGCGAGGAGGGGGAGGGGGCGAGGGGGGGAGGGGGGGCGAGGGGGGAGGGGGGGCGAGGGGGGGAGGGGGGGGCGAGGGGGGAGGGTGGCGAGGGGGGGCGAGGGGGGGGGCGAGGAGGGGCGAGGAGGGGCGAGGAGGGGGGAGCGGGGGGCGAGGAGGGGCGAGGAGGGGCGAGGAGGGGGGAGGGGGGGCGAGGAGGGGGAGGGGGGCGAGGGGTGGCGAGGAGGGGGAGGGGGGGCGAGGAGGGGGAGGGGGGCGAGGAGGGGGAGGGGGGGGCGAGGAGGGGGAGGGGGGGCGAGGAGGGGGAGGGGGGGCGAGGGGGGGCGAGGAGGGGGAGGGGGGCGAGGAGGGAGGGGGGGCGAGGGGGGGAGGGGGGGGCGAGGGGGGAGGGGGGGAGGGGGGAGGGGGGGGCGAGGAGGGGCGAGGGGGGCGAGGGGGGGAGGGGGGGCGAGGGGGGGGGGCGAGGGGGGGGCGAGGGGGGGGGGCGAGGAGGGGCGAGGAGGGGGGAGCGGGGGGCGAGGAGGGGCGAGGAGGGGCGAGGAGGGGGGAGGGGGGGGCGAGGAGGGGCGAGGAGGGGGGAGGGGGGGGCGAGGAGGGGGGAGGGGGGGGCGAGGAGGGGGGAGGGGGGGCGAGGAGGGGGGAGGGGGGGCGAGGAGGGGGAGGGGGGGGCGAGGAGGGGCGAGGGAGGGGCGAGGGGGGGGAGGGAGGGGCGAGGAGGGGGGAGGAAGGGGCGAGGAGGGGGGAGGGAGGGGCGAGGAGGGGGGAGGGAGGGGCGAGGAGGGGGGAGGGAGAGGGGGGGAAGGGGGGAGGGGGGGAGGGAGAAGGGGGAGAGGGGGGAGGGAGAGGGGGGGAAGGGGGGGAGGGGGGGAAGGGGGGGAGGGGGGGAAGGGGGGGAGGGAGAGGGGGGAAGGGGGGGAGGGGGGGAAGGGGGGAGGGGAGGAGGGGGGGAGGAAGGGGGGGAGGGGGGGAGGAAGGGGGGGAGGGGGGGAGGAAGGGGGGGAGGGGGGGAGGGAGGGGGGGGGGAGGGGGGGAGGGAGGGGGGGAGGGAGGGGGGGAGGGGGGAGGGCGGGGGGCGGAGGGCGAGGAGCGAGGAGGGGGAGGGGGAGGGGGAGGGGAGGGGGAGGGGGAGGGGGAGGGGGAGGGGGAGGGGGAGCGAGGAGGGGGAGGGGGGCGAGGAGGGGGAGGGGGGGCGAGGAGGGGGAGGGGGAGGGGGGGCGAGGAGGGGGAGGGGGAGGGGAGGGGGGAGGGGGGAGGGGGAGGGGAGGAGGAGGGGGGAGGGGAGGGGGGAGGGGGAGGGGGAGGGGGAGGGGGGAGGGGGAGGGGGAGGGGGGGCGAGGAGGGGGAGGGGGAGGGGGGGCGAAGAGGGGGGGGGGCGAAGAGGGGGGGGGCGAGGAGGGGGAGGGGGGGCGAGGAGGGGGATGGGGGGCGAGGAGGGGGAGGGGGAGGGGGGGCGAAGAGGGGGAGGGGGGGCGAAGAGGGGGAGGGGGGCGAGGAGGGGGAGGGGGAGGGGGGGCGAGGAGGGGGAGGGGGAGGGGGGGCGAGGAGGGGGAGGGGGAGGGGGGGCGAAGAGGGGGAGGGGGGGGCGAAGAGGGGAGGGGGGGGCGAAGAGGGGGAGGGGGGGCGAGAGGGGGAGGGGGAGGGGGGGCGAGGAGGGGGAGGGGGAGGGGGGGAGCGAGGAGGGGGAGGGGGAGGGGGTGGGCGAGGAGGGGGAGTGGGTGGGCGAGGAGGGGAGGGGGTGGGCGAGGAGGGGGAGGGGGTGGGCGAGGAGGGGGGGAGGGCGAGGAGGGGGAGGGGGGCGAGGAGGGGGAGGGGGGGCGAGGAGGGGAGGGGGGGCGAGGAGGGGCGAGGAGGGGGAGGGGGGCGAGGAGGGGGAGGGGGGCGAGGAGGGGGAGGGGGGGCGAGGAGGGGGAGGGGGGGCGAGGAGGGAGGGGGGGCGAGGGGGGAGGGGGGGGCGAGGGGGGAGGGGGGCGAGGGGGGGAGGGGGGGCGAGGGGGGGAGGGGGGGCGAGGGGGGAGGGGGGCGAGGGGGGGCGAGGGGGAGGGGGGCGAGGGGGGGGCGAGGGGGGGCGAGGGGGGGGGGCGAGGGGGGGGGGCGAGGGGGGGGGCGAGGAGGGGCGAGGAGGGGGGAGCGGGGGGGCGAGATGGGGCGAGGAGGGGCGAGGAGGGGGAGGGGGGGCGAGGAGGGGGAGGGGGGCGAGGGGTGGCGAGGAGGGGAGGGGGGGCGAGGAGGGGGAGGGGGGGCGAGGAGGGGGAGGGGGGGGCGAGGAGGGGGAGGGGGGGCGAGGAGGGGGAGGGGGGCGAGGGGGGGCGAGGAGGGGGAGGGGGGCGAGGAGGGAGGGGGGGCGAGGGGGGGAGGGGGGCGAGGGGGGGAGGGGGGGGCGAGGAGGGGCGAGGGGGGCGAGGGGGGGAGGGGGGGGCGAGGGGGGGGCGAGGGGGGGGCGAGGGGGGGCGAGGAGGGGGGAGGGAGGGAAGGGGGGGGGGAGGGAGAAGGGGGAGAGGGGGGAGGGAGAGGGGGAAGGGGGGAGGGAGGGGGAGGGGGGGAGGGGGGGAGGGAGGGGGGAGGGGGGGAGGGAGGGGGGAGGGGGGGAGGGAGGGGGGGAGGGGGGGAGAGGGGGGAGGGAGAGGGGGGGAGGGGGGGAGGGAGATGGGGGGACGGGGGGAGGGAGATGGGGGGACGGGGGAGGGAGGGGGGGAGGGGGGGAGGGAGGGGGGGAGGGGGGGAGGGGGGGAGGGAGGGGGGGGAGGGGGGGAGGGAGAGGGGGGAGGGAGAGGGGGGGAGGGGGGGAGGGAGAGGGGGAGGGGGGGAGGGAGAGGGGGAGGGGGGAGGGAGAGGGGGGAGGGGGGGAGGGAGGGGGGGAAAGGGGGGGAGGGGGGAGGGAGAGGGGGGGAGGGGGGAGGGAGAGGGGGGGGAGGGGGGAGAGGGGGGGGAGGGGGGAGAGGGGGGGAGAGGGGGAGAGGGGGAGGGGGAGAGGGGGGAGGGGGGAGGGGGGGAGGGGGAGAGGGGGGGAGGGGAGAGGGGGGAGGGGGGAGGGAGAGGGGGGGACGGGGGAGGGAGATGGGGGGACGGGGGGAGGGAGATGGGGGGAGGGGGGAGGGGGGGAGGGAGAGGGGGGGAGGGGGGGAGGGAGAGGGGGGGAGGGGGGGAGGGAGGGGGGGAGGGGGGGGAGGGAGAGGGGGAAAGGGGGGGAGGGGGGGAGGGAGAGGGGGGAGAGGGGGAGAGGGGGGGAGGGGGAGAGGGGGGAGGGGGGGAGGGGGGGAGGGGGGGAGGGAGAGGGGGGAGGGGGGGGAGGGTGGGAGGGGGTGGGAGTGGGTGGGAGGGGGGGAGGGGGGGGCGAGGCGAGGGGGGGAGTGGGGCGAGGCGAGGGGGGGAGTGGGCGGGGCGAGGGGGGGGCGAGGGGGGGGCGGGGGGGGGGCGAGGGGGGGCGGGGGGGGGCGGGGGGGGCGGGGGGCGGGGCGAGGGGGGGGCGGGGCGAGGGGGGGGGCGGGCGAGGGGGGGGCGGGCGAGGGGGGGGGCGAGGGGGGGGCGGGCGAGGGGGCGGGGCGAGGGGGCGGGGCGAGGGGCGGGACGGGGGGGCGGGTCGCGGGGGGGGGGCGAGGAGGCGGGGCTGCGGGGGAGGGGGGAGGGAGATGGGGGAACAGGGTCTGGGTCTCACTCACGTGTTATTCGAGTCTCCTGGAGGCAGATGATTTCGGCTCCAAGTCGCTGCAGCATTGACCGCAGCTGCTTCCCCGCGCCCGGATCCCGTTCACATTCCAGGAAACCAGTCGTAACCCGGACACTTCCGACTCTCCAACCGCCATCGCCATCGCCACCGCCACCAGGGGCCGCCCGACACCACGACAACTCAGACACAAAGGACCCGGAACAGCGAGACGGGCAGGCGGGGAGGACCCGGGACAGCGACACGGGCAGGCGGGGAGGACCCGGAACAGCGAGACGGGCAGGCGGGAGGACCCGGGACAGCGACACGGGCAGGCGGGGAGGACCCGGGAACAGTTATCCTGATATTTGCCCCCACTACCCCCAAAAACCCCTGCCCAAATGAGGCCTCGCTTGGATAATAAAATGTGAGGCTGATGAACACAACAGGCCAAGCAGCATCTCAGGAGCACAAAAGCTGACGTTTCGGGCCTAGACCCTTCATTAGAATCTGTTTGTGTTTTGGTTTGGAGTCAGACTAGTTTTATTTCAGAGGTAGGAATTTATATAACACCACATTGACTGTCTATAAATTGTGTACCGTTTGAACAAAATAAAATGTATCTGCAAATACAAATTCACCCAATAGATTCACATATGTACCTGTGTGTGTGTATGAGAGAGTGGAGAGAGAGGGAAAGTGTGTATGTGGGAGGGAGAGTGTGTGTGTGCTTGTAAAGTGTGTGTACCTTCAAACATCATCGATGATGATGTGCACATTCCCAAAGTCTTCCTCATGACTCCACTTCTCACCTGCAAATGACCACCGAACCTTAAACAATCCATTGTTGGCAGCAAACTACCCAACTTTCAGAACAACATCAACCACAATACTATACAACCTTTTTATTGGTAACCTCTGCAAGACATGACAGATCATCAACATGGACACTACCATCACACATGGGAACACCACCCAGCACATGCCCGGCAGACACTAATGTGGCTAGGCCAAAGTTGCCTACCTCATACGCTGCAGGCAAGGATGCTCCGAGGCATGGTATATTGGTGAAACTTTGCAGACACTATGACAACTGATGAATGGACACCGTGCAAGAATCAGCAAACAGAGATATTCCATCTCAGTAGAGGAACACTTCAGCAGTCGAGCAAATTCGGCCTCGGATCTTCAGGATATACAGCAATGCGTATATATGGGTTGATTGGGCTGATAGGTTGGTGAGGCTGATGGCTAAGTTCAGCACCCATTACAATGCCTCAACTGGGATCTTGGGTTCATGTCACACTACAGCTGACCGTAGCACACTATACACTCTC
Organism: Stegostoma tigrinum; assembly: GCF_030684315.1. Classification (NCBI taxonomy): domain Eukaryota; kingdom Metazoa; phylum Chordata; class Chondrichthyes; order Orectolobiformes; family Stegostomatidae; genus Stegostoma; species Stegostoma tigrinum. The sequence goes on along the minus strand of NW_026728512.1, from coordinate 40,875 downwards.
ACACACACGCATTCATACACACATGCACACACACACAGACTCTCTCTCATACACTCTCAAGCACATACACTCTCTCAAGCACACACACTCTCCTTCACACACACATGCACAAACTCTTTCTCCCACACACACGCACACACATACACACCCACTCTCTCCTCCCCACCCTTACACATGCGCACACACACACACACACACACACACACACACATACAGTCACTCTCTCTCCCTCACACAGACACACAAACACGTGTGAATCTATTAGGTGAATTTGTATTTGCAGATACATTCTATTTTGTTCAAAAAGCACATAATTTAATGATGGTCAATCAATGTCGCGTTTTATAAATTCCCACTTGAGAAATAAAACTAGTCTTACTCCAAACTCAAACACAAATAGGTTTTAAATAAAGCCTCACATCTAACATGCATTGTCTGACCTAAAATGTCACCCCTTCTTTACACTGGTAAAACCTTTAGTTCTCTCAGGGCAGTGACTTGAATGAAATTCATGGATTTATGTATACATATTTATCAATTAAAACCCTCTAACAGATTAAAGAACTGTTGTATCCAATCTACCAGTGAATTTATTTGGCTTCCACCATCAGATTGCCCAAAATGTCAGCTCCTACACCCCCAACACACAAAGCTCTTCACTCCAGAGGTCTTTTCACCACTCCTACAGCCTCCTGCCATATGTGAATTGAATTAGCTTTCTTGTCACATACTCAAATGAGAACAGCGAAAAGTTGATCAGTTGCACTTACAGTGCTCTCTGAGGTTCAAAGGCACATAAGTACAGCTTCTTCATTTACAACATTAGTTACGGTGTAACAATGTCACCACAACATAATCTTTTAGTTACAGAATAGAGAAATGAAGAAAAAAAGTTACATTACACCTATACACAATATAACCATAGGTCAGAAAAATAAGAAGTTAAAGGACAAATATCACAGTCTCTATTGAAGAGCTCTCTGCAGCAGACCAGGGCAGGGGGCTTCCACATGGTCTGGCCACTGGCTGCTACCACGCACTAGGTCAAGGATTCCGCTTCACACCTGGCTGCTGGCAATCCCACCTTGGGCCACTGGTCACTGGTGTCCCTGCTTTAGCAGGCATCCCCTAATCATGGCTCACCGCCTGCTGATCCCTATACACTTATGACCGTGTTGCCAAATTCCACACAAACGCCATCTACAAGTTTGCTGATGACACCACCATAGTGGGAAGGATATCTAACAATGAGGAGTCAAAATACAAAAGAGAGATAGAGGGCTTGGTGATGTGGTGCAATGAAAACAATCTGTCTCTCAACATCAGCAAAATTCAAGAACTGATCATGGACTTCAGACAGCAAGGACGAGAACATGCCCCCATCTACATCAATGGAACTGAGGCTGAGAGAATGAAGAGCATCAAAGTCCTCAGAGTAGCAATAAACGACAACCTGTCCTGTGCTTCCCATGTAAATGTGACAGTCAGGAAGGCACAACAAAGCCTCTTCTTCCTCAGGCAGCTCAGGAAATGTGCCATGTCCATGAGCTCCCTCACCAACTTCTACAGATGCACCACTGAAAGCAGACTGTCTGGGTGCATACAGCCTGGTACGGCAACTGCTCTGCCCAGGGCCGTAAGAAACTACAGAAGGTGGTGTGCACAGTCCAGACCATCATGGAAGTCAACCTCCCATCTGTGGACTCTATTTACATGGCTCACTGCTGCAGAATGGCAGCCAACTTCATCAAAGACCCAGTGCATCCCAATAATGATCTCCTATAAGCTCTCCTGTCAGGCAGAAAATACAGAAGTCTGAACATATGCTTCTTTCTGGCCATTATCAGACTGTTGAATGGACACTAGCCTCAAATAATGTATATGTAATATAAACTATATGCTTCTATGCATTTTTGATCTGTACATGCTTTGCTTGCTGTCATCTGCCTGTACCACTCATAAACAAAACTTTTCACTGTATTTCAGTACATGTGACAATAAATCAATCAGTTTCCCCATTCTTGGGTTCCCAACTCCAAGCCTCTGGTATTCTAGCTGTCAGCTTCCCACTTTGTATCTGAGTTTCGTGTGCCCAAAGCTTCCCTGCCATACACGCTTCCACCATGAATCTGTTCCCCCTCAAGAGATGTTACATTCCCCCCTGCTGGTGACCCCGGTTGGTTACAGCTCTTCGGCTCGTGGTTCATTATTCTTCCCCCTGCTGGTGGCTCTGTGTATTACACGCCCCGCTGTCGACGATGGATACTACAGGCACCATGGGTTTCCGGAAACGGAAGTGATGCTGAGATAACAAGGTACAGAGCAGGAGCCGGGAGGCTGGAGCCTTCTTCGGGGGGGCAGGAGGTTCTGAAATAAATGGGGGGGGAGGCGGTTAGAAGATGGATAGTGGAGGGGAGACAGACAGGGCAAAGAGGCGGGGGTGGAGTCGGTGAGGGTGAGGGTGAGGGTGAGGGTGAGGGCGAGGGCAGCTGGGGAGGTAGGTCACCCCGGGTCGACGGGATGAGGAGGAGCGGTCCGGGGTCAGGGGCCGGCGGGGCTGGTTTTGGGATGTGGTCGGGGGAAGGGAGGTTTTGAAGTCCACATTGATACTGGTTAGGTGCAGGATTTTTTTTTCTGCAGCAGTTTGTAGAATTGTTGGAAATGGTGAAAGCTTCAGTTTGGTTTGATAAACTCTCCGTCCTGACATCTGCCCAAGTGGAACAATCTTGAAATGGAAGCCAAAAAAGTGATTGTGAAAGTGTCTCTGGAAATAGGATGGAATCAGAGACAGGAGCTGAAGGTAATGCTAGAAGGTGCTGATTTTAGGTTTCATTTACACTTGTCAAGTTCACCCTAACACTCCACTGTAATTTGGAACCAGATTGTAAAGCTCAAAGGAGATATGGCACTTGACAAATCAATAACTACAGGATCACAAATTGGATGATGAAATGGCCTGAAGGACATCACTGAGGAGACAAATAAACAAGCAATATACTTTCAAAGGACATGTAATGAAAGATTGAGTGCTCTCCAATGGTACAATTCAGAAAGCAATGAACAGAGTGACATTAGCAAGATAACAAGGTGTAGAGCTGGATGAACACAGCAGGCCAAGCAGCATCAGAGGAGCAGGAAGGCTGATGTTTTGGGTCTAGACCCTTCAGAAAAAAAGGACATTATCATCTATTTATATCCTTCAAAAACAGCTAGGAACTAATAGTCACTGATAAAACAGATAGAACATGGATAAGCATATGGATGTACATGGAATAGTGTAGGTCAGATGGGCTTCAGGTCGGCACAACAGCAAGGGCCGAAGGGCCTGTACTGTGCTGTAATGTTAGAACATAGAACGTAGAACAGTACAGCACAGAACAGTCCCTTCAGCCCACAATGTTCTGCGAGTATTGCTCAAAAAAGACATGTTGAAGCTTCAAGATAGGAGGAACTGCCTGTGCTGGAGTCTGAGATAACAAGGTGTAGAGCTAGATGAACACAGCAGGCCAGGCAGCATCAGAAGAGCAGAAAAGCTGACATTTTGGGTTTGGAGATAGTAGGAACCGCAGATGCTGGAGAATCTGAGATAACAAGATGTGGAGCTCAGAACTGAGGAATGGTCACCAGACCTGAAATGTTAACTCTGTTTTCTCCTCCGTAGATGCTCCCAGACCTGCTGAGCTTTTCCAGCAACTTTGTTTTGGTTCTTTTGGTATTTTGGGTCTTGACCCTTCTTCAGAAATGGGGAAGGGGTAGGGGGTTCTGAAATAAATAGAGAGGGGGACACCATGATGGAAGGTAGATAGAAGAGCTGATAGGTAGAGAGAAGACAGACAGGTCAAGGAAGTGGAAATGAAGCCAGAAAAGGTGCTTGTAGGTGAGGAGTTGGGATGGAGGTTGGTCAGTGAGGAGGGAGGAGCGAGTAGGTGGGAGGGAAGACAAGGAGGCAGGAACAAGATGGGCTGATCTAGGAATGTGGTCAGGAGTGGGGAGATTTTGAAGCTTGTGAAGTCCACATTGCTACCATTGGGCTGCAGGGTTGCCAAGCGGAATATGAGGTGCTGTTCCTCCAGCCTTTGGGTGGTGTTGCTGTGATACTGGAGGAGGCCCAGGATGGACATGTTGTGCAAGGAGTGGGAGGGGGAGTTGAAGTGGTTTGCGACTGGGAGGTGTTGTCATGTGTCACAGACCGAGTGTAGTGGTCTCCAAGCCTCCACTTAGTTTCCCTGATGTAGAGGAGGCCACATCGGGAACAGTGGATACAATATACCACATTAAATGGATGTTCACCCGCACATCTGCTAATGTAGGAGGTTTTCTTGGGGCCTGGGATGGAGATGAGCGGGGAGGTGTAGGGGCAGGTGTAGCACTTCCTGCAGTTGCAGGGAGAAGTGCCGGGGGTGGTGGGGCTAGTGGGGAGTGTGGAGCAGATGAGGGCGTCACGGAGAGAGTGGTCCCTCCGGAAGGCAGATAAAGGTGGGGAGGGAAATATATCCTTGGTAGTAGGGTCAGATTGCAGGTAGCGGACGTGGTGGAAAATGATGCTTTAAGTCCGGAGGTTGATGGGGTGATACGTGAGGATTTTCATCTTTCAGTCATTGGGAGATTTTGTGGAAATGGCGGAGATTCTAAATCAGTATTTTACGATGTGTAAGTGCTGGTGTTGGACTGGGCTGGATAAATCAGAAGTCACATGACATCAGATTATGGTCCAACAGTTTTATTTGGAATCACCAGCCATCAGAGCATGCTGCTTTGTCAGGTGAAATCTGACTTCACCTGTATCATGTGATTTCTGTCAGTGTTTTATCTTAGTTTTCACAATGAAACCATCCCATTAGGAACTTAATTAACTTAAAACAATTGCTGTCACTATTGAAAGAATTAAAGGCAAACAAGTCCATGGACCCGATGGCCTATGTAGTGGCTGCATTGAATATAATGTTCCAAAATTCTCTGGATTCTAGAAAAGTTCTTGTGGATTTGAAAATTTCTAATGTAACATTCTTATTCAAAATGTGAGGGAGGCAGCAAGTAGGAAACTGAAGACAAGTTGGTTTAACATCTGTCACTGGAGAATTGTTAGAATCCATTATTAAGAAAATAGTGATGGGACATTCAGAAAATCAAAATACAATCCATCAGAGTCAGCATAGTTTTATGAAGGGTAAATCATGTTTGACTAATTTGCTAGAGTTCTTCAAAGATGGAACAAGCAAAGTGGATAATAGGGGTCTTCTGGAATTCTAGAAGGCACTTGTTCAGGTGCTGCTCAAAAAGTTAGCACACAAGTTAAGAAGACATGGAGTCTGTGGTAACTAATTAGCTTGGGTCGAGGTTTGGCTAACCAGCAGAAAGTTGGGATTAATAGGTGTTTGGTCAGCAGGATGTAACTTTTGGGGAGCCATAGAGTTTGTTTCTAGGCCCCAACTATTTACAACCTATTTTAATCACATGGATGCAAGGATAGAAAATTGTAGCCAATTAAAACAGAAGGGGAAGTAAGTTGCTATTAAGAAGTAAGAAATTTACAAATGAATATGAGACTGGCCAAAAATTTGGTACATGGAGTTGAACCATGGATAAATGTGAGGTTATTCATTTTGTTGAGAAGAATAAAAAGGCAACTTCAGAGTACTTCAGTGTGGAGGAATCTGGGTGTCCTTGTCCATGAGTCACAGAAAGCTAGTATGCAGGTACGGCAGGTAATAAGGAATTCAAGTGGAATTTTGACATTTATTGCAAAAGGAATAAAGTATGAAAGCAAGGAAATATTGCTGCAACTATACAAGGCTTTGGTGAGATCACATGTAGAGTACATACGGTTTTACTCTAGGATGGATGTAATCACATTGAGATGTCAGCCTCTTGCGAGCTGTTTCCAATCACTGTGAAAAGATGTGTTCAACAGAGAAAGATGATGGTAAACAAGTTATCTAAGTCATAGCAACAGGGTGAGTGAGAAGTAAAGGAACCAAAACGTCCATAATCCATGAAGATGAGAGTTAAGAGCACAACATGGTAGGAACCATCCAAATGAAGTGTCTGGACAAAAATTCTAGTAATCATTCAAATTAGTAAAGAGAGTGGGAAGTAAGCACACAACCATAAATGGTAACCCCAGGAAGTGGTGTTCTGAAACTGAGCAGGATCATACGAATGATGGTGGAGTAATGTGGTGTAACAAATCAAAATAACACAAAGGGTAAAGATGCTAACCATGTTTGATGTCACCTGTCATGTGACTCTTATCTCAAGGTTGAACAGTTGCAAAAAGATGCAGCTTATCTGAGTAAACCATGAGATGAAAAAGCTGACACTGAGGACTAAAGATAGCAAACCCATCTAATGGATTGTATCCAGAGTTTTCATTGAGACAGCTGCATGCCTTGAGTACCCCATCACAATTAATAGTGATAAAACTGGTGATTCCAAGTCAAGCCCTAGACAGAAGGAAAATTTGAATGAGAGCTGTTGTAGAAGGAAGAAAATAAGCTGATTGTCAGAGCCGCAGAGCCCGCAGTCTGAGTAAAATGTATCATTTTGAGAGAAATTTGAGCTGTGAATTTGTGTACACCCAAAGATCTTTATCAAACAATAAAGTGGAACTATTATTTCATCCCAATACCAGGAGCGATGCACCTAGCATTGAGAAGAGAGAAAGTTCTTTGACCTAAATATCTATAAATAGAATATGAAGTGCAGCAAGAAATCTTTGTTGTTCAGAACTTTCACACTAATCGGCCAGTACAGGTTCCTGTGTTTAGAATTAAAGTGAGCCATGTGGTCTTGCAGAAGGTAGACAAGGTATACAGAGATGCAAAAGAACAGTCAGCAAAGCTGATTCTTTCTATAACATTGCTGTAGTTGGAAAACATCAAGTGCAGCATGGAGAGAACCAGGAAAGCTGGGATCAAGCTAAGCACAAACAAATGCATTATGAAGTTAACAACATGACGATTCTTCTGATGAAGTCAAGCTGAGTCCCAAGAAAGTGAGACTAAGCACAGGCATGATGGGACAAAAGATCTCTTACTGTAAGTTTCTGTTTTAAAAAAGTCTTTTTAGCAGCTGAGTCATTTACACATTGCCATTTTTGCTAACTGCTGAAGTCAGAAATTAATGCAGGACAGGCTGGAAAAAGCTGTCTTACAGTTTATATCACAAAACTGATCAGATTAGTTTGAAGTTGCAAGAACAAGGGTATTCTGTTTATTCTCGTGAAGCAGATTAGTGGTGAGCATTCTCAGATTTAACGGATTTAGTAATACATCTCCTAAAATACAATGTCCACTCTTGTAACATGCTTAACAGACAGGACTGAATTGTTTCTTGTTACCATGTGAGAGTGGGTGTGTGAATGCTTGTTTCAATCACTGCTCATTTCACTGACATCTGTCCTTTCTGCGGTTTCTCCTCAGGGGACCAGCTGGAATGGATGTGTGTTGTAATGTTGTTAGCAGTTTCATCGTTTTCCAGGTCCTATATCATAATGCCACTCCACGTCTCTCCATTCTGCTGAGCTGTGGATACAAGAACTTATCTCGGGAACAGAAAACGGAATGGAACTCGAGGTATTTCGTAGAATCATAGAATCCCTACAGTGTGGAAGCAGGCCATTCATCCCATGAAATCCACGTTGACCCTCAGTAGAGTTTCCCACCCAAACCTATTCCCTAGCCTATCCCTGTAACCCTACATTTCCCACGGCTAATCCACCTAGCCTGCACATCCGTGGACACTATGGACAATTTACCATGGTCAATCCCTCTAACCTGCATGTTTTTGGACTGTAGGCAGAAACCAGAGCACCTGGAGGAAATCCACACAGACATGGGGAGAATTTGCAAACTTCATACAGACAGTCACCCAAGTCTGGAATCAAACCCATGTCCCTGGTGCTGTGAGACAGCAGTGGAATCACTGTGCCACGGTTGGTGGGGGTTGAGAACTGGGAGCATGTGGAGGGTCTCAATAAAGACTGGGGAGGCAGTGGGCTAGTGGTAGTGATCCAGAACCACAAGCCAATAGCTTTGACATGTAGATTTGACCTTTCTGAGGAAGGGTCACAAGACCCAAAATGTTCATTGTAATTTTTTTCTTCACACATGCAGCCAGACCTCCTGAGCTATTCCGGCAACTTCTGTTTTTGTTCTCAGTTTGAATCCCACCATGACAGTGTGCAATTTGAAATCAGTAAAAGGCTAGCCCAATACCAATCGTGTAATCAACGTTGTATCAGAGATAATAGGAACTGCAGATGCTGGAGAATCTGAGATAACAAGATGTACAGCTGGATGAACACAGCAGGCCGAGCAACATCCTGCTCCTAAGATGCTGCTTGGCCTGCTGTGTTCATCCAGCTCTACATCTTGTTATCTTATGTAATCAATGTTGATTGCTGTTTCAAACAAAAAGCCGTCTGGGTCACTGATGTCCTTCAGAGAAGGAAATCTATGGACAAAATTGTTAGGGAAGGGGATAAATGCTGGCCCCTACACATGGCAGTCTCTGCCCATTGAAGAGACCTTTGCTCCTGACTGAGACAGAAATTGCCACCAGAGTTAGTCTGCCTGCCTCTGCTGGTTGCTCAAATATATTCATGTTTAAGGTGTATTCTTCATGTGCATGAGTCAAAGAGAGTTGGTATCGTTCACAGCATACTTATACTGTGTTCATAAGAAATAAGGCAGAGTGGATTCTGTATGAGGTACAATCTAACTCTTGTAGATCAGAACAAGAGCCTGTCATTCGGTGGGAGCTTGGGAAGTGCACATATTTTAGTGAATATGTAGTTATTAGACTTGATTATTCCAACTCTTTACTGAATGGCCTTCCACTTGCCACCCACCATAAATTTGATCTCTGCTAACTGTTTCCTAATTTACTCCTCATCACTACTTTTGCAGGTTTTACATCGGCTCTTGATTTTTTGTTTTTGTTTACAAATCCCTCTTTATCTCCTACATAATACAACCCTCTGAGATCTCTGCACCCGTATTCTGGCACATCCCAATTTTATTTTTATTTATTCCACTTCTGGCAGCTATGCCTTCAGCTAGATAGACCTTAAGCTGTTGAATTCCTGCCCTAAATCCATCTCCCTCTCTGCCTTTCACTCCTCTTTTAAGATGCTTCTTTAAACCTATCTATTTGGTTCTGTATTAATACCACTTCTTGTGGCTCCTTCTTGTATTCTATAAATACAAGCTGATATTGTTGGATGTGTTGTAGGCGAGGATTAGAAACCTTTCCTCACCACCTAATTGAATTCCTTCGTTCCTGGTATAATTCTCATAAAACTCTGCCACAACACTCATCGAGCCTCTTGACGACCTTCCCACATCTCCACGCCAAGCTATTCCATTTTACTTAAAGGCAATAGTTTAAAACATAATCATCCTATAAAGTTGTATCATGTCGAAATTCAGTTTTAAAATGTTACACATAAGTGTCTATTTTTGATTTAAAAACTGGAGTGTAATTGAATCATGAAGAGACTAGTGCATGGAAAATCTGTTCTGTTCGTTATAACTGTGATAAATATTCTATTCAATAACAAACTTACTTTGTCCTTTACTCTGACCTTTATAACGGATTAGCTTTAAAGTTAACCACCAAAATCTGTGCAGTAGAAAAAAATACTAATTATAAAAAATATTGTGGTTCTTAATGTGGGCATACTGCTGCCTTGGTTAGAAAGTGACCTCAGTTTTAAAAAGAAACAACACAGTTTTAAGGATTGTGAAGAACTTGTGCATCCCCAGTGCGCAAACCTATTCTGACCATCTAACACTTTCGACTGTGTGATAGGATTAGGACCAATCAAAACAAACTTTATCTAGACAACATACTGACTTAATTTACATTTGCAATTACTCCATTCATTTATTTTTCATTGTATCTCCTTAGATGTGTCTCCACAATTCATGCTGTTGTAGTTGGAGGACTAGCTTTATATATCCTTTGGTTCGATGATCCTGTCAACAAAGACCACATCTGGTAAGAGGCTGGAAGCTCTACTTACAATACTGACCCCTTTACTGACGTTAACTAAGATCAAAGGAGTGGGAGGGGACTTTTTCTAGAAGTTTAACCTAGTCCTAGGACAGCAAGGGTTGTCTTTCTCTGATTCAGCCTCATGAGCTGGATGTGCTGTTCTTCTGGTCCCTGGGTGTCAGGTGATGCAGAGCGCATCACCTTCGCAATGACTGTCGGTATTGCTGCTGTTAAGAACGTAATCTAAACCAGTAAGTCAAATCGCGGGGATCCAGCCCACAAATGCATGTTAAGTGGAGTTTTCAGATAGCTGAGGAGTTCCTTAGGCAAATTAGCATTGTCTACAAATAAGCTCTCTGTCAAAAACAAGACACCGTGAAGAATGTGAAAAACGTTTTTATTTTTCAGTATGTTCACACATTATAATGGCTTGCCCTTTTACATCAAAAGTATTGAAAAATGTTGAGCATTAGATCTGAAGTGTGAGCTATCTTCAGACAAATGCAATGCAGTCTGCCATTTCATCACTGCAGCAGACATGTTTTCTGTGTTTTCATGCTGCAGTGCAGAATCCTAGAGCATCCTCTGACTGTTGCAGCTTCAGGTGGGTCAGACATTTGTCAACCTCACTGCAGATGACCTCCTTGTGACCAAGCCTCCTTGCTCAGTGACACGCCTTTCCGGTAGGATTGGACTGACGATTGCAGTGTTCTCTGCTGAAACTGCCATGAACTATGTTAGCAGAGGAAGCCAATTTCAGCTTTTCCTTGCTTGTGAACTATGACAAGACTTTTTGCCTTATACTTCAGAATGGTTTATAAACTTGGTGGAATCTGTTTCCTTCGCAGTGTCTGCTTTGTGCTTCATGTCACAGTTTTCCACTTTGTATATCCAATTTCACTTTGTGTCCCTTTCACACTACTTTTATAGTTCTAACAGGTTTTGCAATATATGCAGAGTTTCACTGAGAGATCTCTGTGGAATGATGGCTTGGGGGTGGTTTTGAGCTGTAGCACGGCCTACCCCCATTCCAGTTGGTTAGCACGGTCACAGGATAGGTCAGATGAATCCAGAGTTATTGGCTCAGAACTTTAACCAATCGTGGGCATCGTTCTGTTTTATTTGCTCTCATTCCAGTGGGAATGACTGACAAATTAACCACAAATGGAGTTTTGGGCTATCCAATTTGGCTCAATGTGATTTCATGATGAATATTTCGCTTTGGAATGTGTTCTTTACAAAAGGATACTGGCCTAGATATAAGGTGTTGCACTTATGAGTGACACATCCTCTGAGTGGAGGCAGAGTCTACAGCCCAATGACCAAGCAGTTATGTTTAAAATAAAAATCCTTATCTTACACGAACAGTTAGAGTGCCAAGACAGCATGAGCTACAAATATTGTATAAATGGATAAGGACTCTTTTTTTTTAAAGTTGTTAATTGAAGGAACCTGATTGATTTATTGGTTGCACCAAAGTACATACAGTAAGGTAGAAAAACAAGGCAGATGGTGGAATTTGAATTCAATAAAATATCTGGAACTAAGGGTCTAATGGTGACCATGAATCCATTGTCAATTGTCAGAAAAACCCATCTGGTTCACCAATGTCCTGTAGGGAAGGAAACTGCCATCCTAATCTGGTCTGGCCTACATGTGACTCCAGACCCACAACAATGTGGTTGACTTTCAACTGCCCTCTGGTCAATTAGGGATAGGTAATAAATGTTGCCTGGCCAGTGATGCCATCATCCTGTGAGTGAATAAAAACAAAGGGTTTTTATTTAATAGATTAGCAATATTGCCTTTCTTTTAAATTCAGACTCAGGAATGGCATGGAGATGTTGGCTCACGCTCTCCCAACTTGACAGTGACAAGCAATGCCACATACATTGCCCCACAGTGACTCTGGGTGTTGATGTGATGCAAAGCAATATCGTCTCCTGATGACAATGGAATCAGCAAACTTCCTGCATCAGTCCTTGGTCTCTACAGAGATGATTAAGCTCTGCTGTCAGTTCAGATTGTATCCCTCAATCCTGCTGAGGTTTTGAAAAGACAGCTCAGGGTCACATTGAAATGGCAACTTTTGTCCACTATGGACCCTGAAACCACAATCCTGAGAGTTAGGTACTCAAGCACTGAGCCAAACTGGGTAGCACTGACCTCATTCATTGAACTCATTGGCCACTTGAAGGTCTTCTCCCTAAAGCATCAGCAGTCCACAAGAGAAAAAGGAACACTGGGAAATGCACAATGCTCAGTCCAATGGGAATGAATGATGAGTGATAGAATATATCTGACCATATCCATCCATCTCAGGATGTGATGGACTGCCCCATGGTTAATGTCACTTCTGAACTGAACGTCGTGTAGTGTGACAGAATTGGCCAATCATGAGTGGCCATACTTTATTCAGTGCACACACTTAAGCACATCAGCCTGACATTGACCAATGTTCATTCCTGCCAGCAGCCTTGCCATCTAGTTGTTTCATTTGTCCTCTACTTTATCCATGCCCTTCCTGGTAGTCATATTCCAGGTGTCCTGGGGCAGCTCAGTGGCTAGCACTGCAGCCTCACAGCACCAGGGACCTGGGTTTGATTCCAGCCTTGGGTAACTGTCTGTGTGGAATTTGCACATTCTCCTCGTGTCTGTGTGGGTTTCCTCCAGGTGCTCCGGTTTCCTCCCACAGTCCAAAGATGTGCAGGCTAGGTGGATCGGCCATACTAAATTGCTTGTAGTGTTCAGGGGTGTGTGGGTTATAGGGAGAGGAGTCTGGGTGGGATGCTTCAAGGGGCGGTGTGGACTTGTTGGGCTAAAGGGCCTGTTTCCACACTGTAGGGAATGTAATCTAATCCCAGTGAGCAGCAGGAATCCTGTGCAATGGCTCAGATCCTGGTTAGTTTGAGGACTCACCATCAGACATACAAGTATTGTAGTTTTGGATATAATTAAAATAAAGCCCTAAAACATTGTGTGATCAGGCACCAGGAAATCTGTTTCACCTAAGGCTTCTATTTCCCTCTATTCTCAGAATGTTGCCAATTGATTTATATATATTCTTAAATTGTTTACACATGTCAGCTTAAACACTCTGTCACTGCTCAACAATTGTATCAGCAAAATTCACACACTGTACTTTCGGATTCAATTCATAGATGACAGAATCCGTAACTGAGCCGCTCAAAGCTGTCTGGCCTCCAAGTAACACTATTATCTGATTGTCTAGTGAATTTAGCTGATTCAATTGTTGAGCAGTGACAGTATGTTTAAACTGAAGTCTTTACTCTTGTGTCCTACAGGGGGGATCCCAAACTAGTGAAGCTTAATATAGCAATCGCTTCAGGCTACTTGATTTATGGTGAGTATTATAGAACACGTTTCCAGTCAGAGTTTGAACCAAAGACTTTGACTGTCTTCCTTCAGCAAATCAATTTCAGCTTCTCCTGCTGTTGATAATTTCTCCCGCTGCATTCTTTCCACAGGGACAGATACAGCATGTACTCCCTCTGCACTATCCCCATCAAACATTCCCAGGCCAGAGTTTTGGCAAAGATCTGTAGCTCAGGTTGTGGGTGTTGAGGTTGTTGACTTGCTTGCCAAGCTGGCTTGTTTTTGTTTAGATGTATGGGATTGTATATGGGGTCCAAATTTATGTTTGATTGCATAATGGGTGGAGAACCCCATACACAAACCCATACAGATCAAAACCGGAAATGACAGCACTCACCATAATAGACCAGACAGTATAAATTCCAAGTTGGGTAGAATAACATTGCTTCATTGGAGGCTCCACGGATGATGTCACCTAGCATGGTGACAAAACATCTGGAAGAGAACAAGCCAGCTCAGCGAGCAAATCAACAACTTCATTCCCTGGCCAGGTACTGTAGCGGGGATTAAGTCCCGATCAAAAGCTCCCAGAACAGAAACAACACAGGGTTAGATACAGCGTAAAACTCTGTCTACTCTTTTAAATAGAAAGTAGGGGTACCTCTGCTTTTTTAATCTGAAAGTAAACTGAAGATAGGTCCCCGGCGCCATCAAATACTCCCAGAAAAGGAACTGCATGGGGTTGAATTCAGAATAAAGCTCTCACTACTTTGTTAAACTGAAACTAAAACCCTTTTTACACTTTTCAACTGAAAGTTACCTGAAAATAAGACTTTCTTAAAACTGTCCCTAGCAAACACTCGCAGCCCAGGTACAACACAGTTAGCTACAGATTAAAGTTCCCTCTTCACTTTCCCCACCAAACACTCCCAGGCCTTGTACACTGCACACGTCAAACACATCCAAGAGAAGTACACCGTAGGGTTAGATACAGAGTAAAGTTATACTCTCTTAAACAGAAATTAAAGCTTAACTCTACACTGTCCCAATCAAGTACTCCCAGCATGGATGTTAAAGAGTATCAGAGATAATGGGAACTGCAGATGCTAGAGAATCCAAGATAACAAAGTGTAGAGCTGGATGAACACAGCAGGCCAAGCAGCATCTCAGGAGCACAAAAGCTGACGTTTCGGGCCTAGACCCTTCTTCTGATGAAGGATCTGGGCCCGAAACGTCAGCTTTTGTGCTCCTGAGATGATGTTTGGCCTGCTGTGTTCATCCAGCTCTACACTTTGTTATCATGGATGTTAAAGACATTTTTAAAGAAATCTGTAGCCTTTTATTTTATTGGTGGTGCAGATTTTGACCCTGTTTAGTTTCTGTGCTCTGCATTCTTATTGGTCCATTTTGCACTGGATTCCTACCCATTGCTTTTGCCCATTTCATACAACTGCTGTCGTTGCAGATTTAATGCTTCTCATTTGGCACTGGAAGACATTGGGAGACAGCTTTTTCCTCAGTCACCATTTGGCAGCACTCTATGCATACCAGTACGTGTTGGTAAGTGAAGAGTTAATGAGTATCATCAAATGATTAACAGATTCAGGAATAAACCTGACATTTTCCTCTATATCCGTTTATCATCCTTACCCAAGATTATTTATAACACTTCTGTTTGCTTCACAGGGACGAGGGCTCCTTCCATATTTTGCTAATTTTCGCCTGATTGCTGAGCTGTCCACACCATTTGTAAATCAGCGGTAAGTTGGGGATTCATTCTGTAACACTTTGTTTCTCTGTTTAACCAATCAACTTAAGACATCCAACCCTGGTTCAGAATCACAGAGGGTCATGACTGCAGGTACAGGACCCTGAAGGGGCGCAACAATACTAGAGGAGCACAACCCCAGTTACAGGACACTAGACAGGCATGGTCCATTGGTGCAAGGACACTAGAAGGGCACAATCCCTAGTATAGGGACATGACCTGGGGTAGATGGACATATCGGCACACCACCCTACTTATAGGAACCCAGGATGCAAGGACATCTGAGCGGCATGACTCCAAGAACAAGGACTCTAGAGGGAGACGAGTCCAGGTACAGGACAGTGAACCTTAGTTCAGGAATGTAATGGGACTGCAAAACTGGGTTCCAGAAGCTTTGAACAAATTTCAAGATGCACAAATGTGCACACATCCTGCACTTGCTTTAAGCTGATTGTGCCTGATATTGAAGAAAAATGCATGTTTTCTTCTGTTTAAATAATCTCCCATTCACATTGTACGGTTAAGGAATTACGGGAACCTACTATGGCTTTACCACACATATACAGAATAACTTGCAATAAATAGTAGATTTCACACCATAGGCATTCCAAGATGTTTCAAACAAGCAAAATCAAGATTTACGAAGGCAAAGCACAAAATATTGTGTCAGATGACCACAAACCTGCTGGAAGAGAGAGTTTAAAAGGAATACCTTAAAGAAGAAAAGCAATGGGAAGATAGAGATTTAGGGTGCAAAATTGAGAGCTTGGAATTAATGACATGGCCTGAAATGATGGGGCCAATGATTTGGTGAATAAGTGTATGAGACAAGAATTAGCTTTTAGATCTTAGAGGACGTTAGATTGGAGAACTTTACAGAGATAGGAAAGTGTGTGGCCATGGATTGTTTTGAACACAAGGTTGAGAATTTTAAAGTCCATCCATCTCAAGGGCAGGAGATGATGTCACCTAGCAAGCACAGAGAAGTCTGGTGAACAGGACGTTTTACAATCAAAATAAAGTAAAATTTATGGAATGTGGTAGGCCAGCAAGGGGATAATGTTGAAGGCACCTCCTGGTAAGAAAGGTGGGACGAGGGTAAGGCAGCTAATTGGTGAGGCTTGAATGGAGGTCGGACGTCTTGGTGATGGAGTGGATTTTTAGTTGGAAGCTCAGGCACAAAAGTTATGAATTGCTTGTTCAGCCAATGAGATATGATATTGAAAGGAATAGAATTCTTAAGAGGGCCTTTCAGGATGGGTGCCAAGAGGCTGTTTCCCATTATTAGAGAATCTGGAAGCAGGGGCTATAGTTTCAAGATAGAGGTCACCCTATTTTAAGGACTGAGATGAGGAGAAATTTCAGAGTTTCAAACTGAGATCAAATGATTTTCGGGATAGAAGGAAGTGGTGGTGGGAAGTGTGCTTGTCTATGTGCTGCCCCTGGTAGTGGGAAGTGAGAGTGCCTGGTGCTGCCCCTGGTGGTGAGAGGTGTGCATATCTGGTGCTGCCCCTGGTGGTGGGAGGTCTGTGTACCACTGAATGAGAAGGAAGAGTGGAATTGAGGTAGAAGACATGCCCTGCTCTGACTGAATTCATGGCTCATTAACATTATAAGGACATTTCTACTCCAGTTTCACACATTCAGCCTCAATTAGTAGTTGTCAGGGAAAACGATGAAATCTGTGACTAGAGAACAGGATTTGTTGTGGGAGCAAGAAACAATTACCTCAGTCTTCTCAAAGTTTCATCACTAGAAATTCCAGCAGAACTTCCAGTCCCTTGCAAAATATGATGTTGATAAGCAATCTGACAACACAGGCAGTAAAGGCAATGAGCAAGGGAAGGATGTCATCAATGAACTTCGGGATTCTGTGGTATTTTTATTGATTAGATTCCCTACAGTGCGGAAACAGGCCCTTCGGCCCAACAAGTCCACACCGCCCCTTGGAGCATCCCACCCAGACCCATTCCCCTATAACCCACACTCCCCTGAACACTCCGGGCAATTTAGCTTGGCCAATCCACCTAACCTGTACATCTTTGGACTGTGGGAGGATACTGGAGGACTCGGAGGAAACCCACGCAGACGCACGTAGAATGTGCAAACTCCACGTAGACAGTCACCCGAGGCTGGAATTGAACCCGGGTCCCTGGCTCTGTGAGGCTGCAGTGCTAACCACTGAGCCACCGTGCTGCCCTGATAATGCCAAAAGGAAGTAAGTATATAACAGCAATAGTAGGAACTGCAGATGATGGAGAATCTGAGATAACAAGGAATAGAGCTGGATGAACACAGTAGGCCAAGCAGCATCATAGGAGCAGGAAGGCTGATGTTTCGGGCCTAGACCCTCCTTCAGAAAATATATAACAGTATATACAGAAAGTATATAACAGCATTGACCTGTAGCAGAAAAGGTGGAGAACTTGTAATTTGCTGTTCTAGGAAATCCGTGGATTGGGTGAGGGAAATATATTCTGCTAATTGAAGGAGGAGGATGGCTCAGTCAGGATAATAAGCATTTAAATAGTAAGGAAGGATAATGCACTATGGGCACAAAGGTCATTCACCAGCTCCCCAAGGATAATCTGATGTTGCCCCTGGTGGTGGGAAGTGTGCTTGTCTAGGTGCTGCCCCTGGTGGTGGGAGGTCTGTTACCACTGAATGACAATGCACTCTGTGTTTAAGTGCAGGTGGTTCTTTGAGGTTCTGCGGTTTCCCAGAAATGCCAGATTGGTTGTGTTGAATGGTGTCGCCATGACTGTGAGCTTCTTCCTTGTGCGCATTGCTGTGATTCCGTCCTACTACCTTCAAATGGCTTCTACCTTTGGGACAGCAGCCTTTCACCGCCTGGGCCTTGGGCCACAGTGTGCTTGGATCATTTCCAGTGTTGCTCTGGATATTCTGAACACAATCTGGATGTATAAAATCGCCAGAGGGTGCTGGAAAATTCTGTTTGCATCCCAGAAGTACCGGAAAACTAAGCTCAGCCAGGAGTTTATAGAGAAGTAACAGTTTTTTCCACATTGTCATTGTGCTGAAACTTTAATCATTCAATCTACATCAAATCAATACTCTTGAAAACTTACAATTACATTTGAGATTTTTGACACAAATCCATAAATGTTTTTTATGTCATGTTGCAGCTGAGACATTGAGTCAATTGAAGATGACACAATTCTGTATATAGTCTTAGGCTTGTATAAACTGAGCCAAATAATTCATTCAATCACAGTCAGAAACTAATCATCAATTCTTCGTCTATCTGTAACAATAAGGACAATACCTCAAGACTGAAAAGTGCCTAAGAGCCAACCTCAGCCAAGCTCTCCAGTGCTGGGCTAGACAGACACCTGGATCAAAAGGTTTGTGGCTCAACAGGAAATTGCTTTGTAAAATTGTCTCATTCACATTCTTCCAGACTTGCTCGTTGAGCATACTTGTGCCAAGGTTAGCTAGAAAAAAAACGTCAGTGTTCAGTGTGTATCTCCTCGTGTGTGCCAGTTTTTCCTCCTTTTTCCACTTACTTTGAACCAGTTACTCTATTCTTTCAACTGCCACTGGTGCCTGTCTCTGTTATTCCAGATTACAAGAGCACCCACCTCGGATCCTTGACATTGCATCAGCAGTTCCTGACTCTGTAAAACCCTCAGATTAAGGAATTCAAATTATTTCCCCTCTCACCCTTTCAAGGTGTGTGTATATATTTAAATGAGAAAGAACATTGTGAACATACTAGAGAGTCGTGTGTAAAAGAAGTATACTGGTGCTTCTCAAAGACAGCAGTAAGATGATGACCAGATAATCTGTTTTACTGTTGTCGGTTGAAAATCATCATAGACAGGTAGTAGGGATAACTTGCCTGCTCTTCTTCGTCTGGTGGGATCTTCTTCGTGTACTTAAGGGGCAGTAAGGGCCTTGGTTTAACATTTTGTCTGAAAGAGTACAGAGGGTGCTGCGCCTTCTGTACTGAACTGGAATGTTTGCCTGGATAATAGGCTGAAATTCCGGGAGTGGGAGCCTCAATCTCATAACCTCCACAGAGCCATAGCCCGCAGTCAAGTTTAAACCTAGGCAGACCAGAGTCAAAATATATTTAAGTTAATTATGTAGTTTCACAATTGGAATATCATTTATTAATAGTTTGAGTATTAAAATAAGGATTTTTAGAAACAGAAAAGGACTGTGACCCAATAGATTAATCCCCTTTTTATTGACTAACCCTTCCTATTTACTCTTTGACCATGTCCAGCAGTCTCTGCTCTTCAAAAACCCATCTAATTTAGGTTAACTTAGGTTACTGCAGAAACTGGTTGTTGAAAATATCAAGTTTTGCTTTTTTTTTTGCAAACCAGCTGTGTAATCCCATTCCCCACACATTTCTATAACTTCACTTTAACTGATAAGTGTATCTATGAAATGCATCTGTTAATTAATCAGTATCAAGTGGCACCATTAATTGTCCATTTAACTCGTTGGTGTAGATGAATAAAAGTTTGAACGGAGAGCTAGCATAGATTTATAAAGGCTAAGGTATTTCTAATGAAGGTAATTTTTTTAAAGGAAATAGTTAATGTAGTAGTTAGAGGGGAAGAGCTGGGCTGGTTGTGTGGTGCAGTGGGGGATGGGGAAACCAAGCGGAGGCTTGGGGACCGCTTTGCAGAACACCTCCGCTTGGTTCGCAATAAACAACTGCACCTCCCAGTCGCAAACCATTTCCACTCCCCCTCCCATTCTTTCAATGGCATGTCCATCATGGGCCTCCTGCAGTGCCACAATGATGCCACCCGAAGGTTGCAGGAACAGCAACTCATATTCCGCTTGGGAACCCTGCAGCCCAATGGTATCAATGTGGACTTCACCGGCTTCAAAATCTCCCCTTCCCCCACCGCATCCCAAAACCAGCCCAGTTCATCCCCTCCCCCCCACTGCACCACACAACCAGCCCAGCTCTTCCCCTCCACCCACTGCATCCCAAAACCAGCCCAGCCTGTCTCTGCCTCCCTAACCTGTTCTTCCTCTCACCCATCCCTTCCTCCCACCCCAAGCCGCACCGCCATCTCCTACCTACTAACCTCATCCCACCTCCTTGACCTGTCCATCTTCCCTGGACTGACCTATCCCCTCCCTACCTCCCCACCTATACTCTCCTCTCCACCTATCTTCTTTTCTCTCCATCTTCGGTCCGCCTCCCCCTCTCTCCCTATTTATTCCAGAACCCTCACCCCATCCCCCTCCCTGATGAAGGGTCTAGGCCCGAAACGTCAGCTTTTGTGCTCCTGACATGCTGCTGGGCCTGCTGTGTTCATCCAGCACCACATTTTATTATCACGTAACCACTACCTTTTTGTCTTATTGCTGTTCTTTACACTACATGGTAAGTATCAATCAGAGCTTCTACTGGTACACTGGCCAAATAATCTTCAGTAACATAAGCTGCCACATAAGTGTGAAGGGTTAGTGATAACTTTATTTTTAAACTGTGAAAACTCTTTTCTCCCTTTTGAGTTTCCTCAGTTTCAATTCAATCTTTTAGGTTATATCAGACTCTTACTCATCAGTTCTGTAACTTAGCACACATCCAAACCATTTGTGGTTTAATCTCTACCATCGGTGAGGTAAGAGGCAGATCCTGAATCTGTCCCAGCCAGAAGATGAATCAGATGTTGTGCTGTTGGCATCACATGATTCTCAATAACCATCCTGACAATCAGCTCCCCGAGCAGTCCCAGTTACTGCTGAAGCATGCACT
This sequence comes from Stegostoma tigrinum, assembly GCF_030684315.1. Classification (NCBI taxonomy): domain Eukaryota; kingdom Metazoa; phylum Chordata; class Chondrichthyes; order Orectolobiformes; family Stegostomatidae; genus Stegostoma; species Stegostoma tigrinum. The sequence goes on along the minus strand of NW_026728512.1, from coordinate 20,020 downwards.
GTGCTGTTGTATTTGTATGTAGCCTGGAGCTAAGGTGGAGGCTCCAGTGTCCTATCTATCATGTGGCTGACCAGGAATCACTCCCACTCTTACCATCTCCAATGGCATGTGTTGGGAATGACTTACAAATTGATAATCAATCTATTTGGTGACATTGTGAAAACGTCTTCTTTGGGATGGAATAAAATTAATTAAGTTTAACATTGGTAATGAGGAAATTAATGGAACTCAAGAGTAACAAATCCCCAGGACCTAATGGTTTCCATCAGAGGGTGTTAAAGGAAGAGGGAAAGCACTTTATACATACCCTAACTATAAATTTTCAGAGTTGCCTAAATATCAGAGCTGTCCCTCTCAGTTGGAAAACTGCAGATATCAATCCACTTTTTAGGAAAAGCGAAAGATGCTAGATGTGACCAGTGGTGTCCCACAGGGATCTATGTTAGGGCCTCAATTATTCACATTATTTATTGACAACTTGGAGAATAGCATAAAAAGGTAAAATTTGCTGATGACACAAAGTAAGGCAGCATTATAGAAAATGTAGATGACAGCACAAAATTCCAAAGCGATACTGATAGGCTAGGTGAACGGGCAAAACTGTGTCAAATGGTATTCAGTATAAACAAATGTGGGGTTATCCATTTTGGACTGAAAAAGGAGAGATTAGAGTACTTTCTAGATGGAATGAAGTTAATACAACAGATATCCTAAGACACTTAAAGGTTCAGGCACATAGATCTTTGAAATGCCACAAACAAGTGCATAAAATAATGAAGAAAGCTAATGGAATGCTCAGTGACATCCTTGACCCTGGCACTGGGGAAGAAACACCTCACCCCCGCCTTCCCAAAATCAGTACCCAAAGTGACATACCAGTTTGGTAAAGGAATGGCCAGAGGATACGGCTGCACTGCCTACCCACGCTCATTGGTGGTGTGACCAGTTCACTAAATATGTTATCCACAACATTCCCAGCCTCCTGGATGCTCCACAGAGATCCCAGGCATGGCATCCAGCAAATCAGGAGCTGCAGCTGAACACATTTTCTGCATATGTAATGAGAATGGATACTTGAAGTGTCCCTGATTTCCCACCTATTGCAGGAGGAGCATTCCATGGCGCCAAGTTCTCCTGCCATTTTCAACCTTGTCAACTAAATCAACTTATCAACTACAGACAATAACCCAATGACCCATTCATTACTAAACTCGGGTTTCCCCAACCCTGCTCATTATTCCTAGCAGACTATAACTACAAAAGGTAAATACGTTGTTTCTCTCCAGATGCTACTCACTGTGTGCGAATCTGGTTCCAGAGCAGCCAAGCCCAGACATCACCTCCAGAGTTCTGCCCTTAGATTGAGCTCCACTCTGTTGATGTTCACCCCAAGGCTCAGTCTCCGCAACCTTCTTGCTGCTGCGCTTACTGCTCAGACTGACATTGCTCCTTGGGTATTTGTGCTGCTGTTCACCCCCAGGTTCACTCTCCTTCATTCCATTGCTGCTGCTGTCATTGCTCAGACTGACCATTGCCTGAGAGTTAGGGCCAGACTATTAAGGAGAAATGTTAGGAAGCATTTCTACATACAGTGGTAAATATTTGGAACTCTCTTCTAAAAATGTCACTGGATGCAGGATCAGTTCTTAATTTTATACTTCTGTTGAACAAATGTTTATTCAAGTTAGATATTAAGAGGTACGGACCAAAGGTAAGCATTTAGAATTCGGCCACGGATCAGTCATGATCACACTGAATGGCAGAACAGGGCTTAAGGGGGCTAAATGGCCTACTCCTGTTCCAACTTTCCTACGGCCATCAAGTCCTGAATGGGACATCAATTCAGAGATGGGTATGCTACAACTGAGCCACATGACCTCCTGATTTTGGAATCTTACATAATGCTTTTAGTAAAAAATTCAGTGATGCCTCAAACACACTTCCCACAAAGAAAACAATACATTATCATTAAATTCCACATCCTTGGAACATCATTCTGTTCCTAATACAGTATTTTATATTTGACTGTGCCAGTACTTCCAGTTGGGAAAACCCAGCACCTTGTACATTACCACTAGTTTCTTGCACTGCACTTTCCTTGTCCTTATAATTGGGTCCCATGTCAACGGCTTTATAATTGAATTTGTCAATAATCCTGTTGAATATTGGGATTCATGTTGTTGTGTCCAAAAGAACTGTATACCTAGTAGTTCCTACGTGTTCCTTAGATAAAAACTCCTATTGGTGTGAGATTTGTAATTTTCCTGCACTTGGTGTGAAAGGATTTATATCACAGATGTGTTACGGCACAGACGTGCATTCGGTCCATCTTGCTTACGTTGACTCATTAAATGTGGATCATTACCTACCGCCAGTCTCCTGCTCTGTCCCCATACCCTTCCACACTATTTTTATCCAAGTAATCTCCCAATGCCCTCTTGAATGCTTCATTTGAACATGCCTCCACCACATTTTCAGGCAGTGCATTCCAAACCCTAACCACTAACTGTAGTAGAAAGTATTTTCTCATTTCACCATTGCTTCTTTTGCACATTAATTCTATGCATTCTTGTTTCTTTCATGAACGGGAACAGTTTGTCATTGAAATGTATAGGATTCTTAAGGGGCTTGACAGGGTAAATATTGAGATGTCTTTCCTCGAGAGAGTCTGGGGCCAGGAGCATAGTTTCAGAATAAAGGGCAAATTTAAGACTGAGATGAGGAGGAATTTTGTCTCTCGGAGGATTGAAGGTCTTTGGAACTTCTTGTGTATATTTAAGGCTGAAATAGAATCTTTATCAGTAGAGGAATCAAAGGTTACAGTTGAAGGGCAGGAAAGTGGGCACGAGGAATATTGGATCAGCCATGATCCTACTGAATGGTGGAGCACATTCAAGGGCAGAACTGCCTACTCCTGTTGCTACTATTTATGATCCTATAATTTTTACCTACCTACTTCATCCAGCTCATTCATTATTTTGAAAACCTCCGTCTTCGCCTTCTCACCTAGGATAACAGTCCCAGTTTCTTCAGTCTGTCCTCGTAACTGAGCATCTTCATTCCTAGAACCGTTCTCTTAAATGGCCTTTGCACCTCTGCAATGTGTCCACATTTTTACTATAATGTGGGATCTGTATATAATCCTTCAACTGATTTTTAACAAGTGTCTTAAATCCTGTTAACAATTTAACAATTAAAGTGTCTTATAGTCAAATGAACCTGTGTCACAGGCCAATTAATAAAATGTTATATTGAGCATGAAAGTAAAAACAACTGCAGTTACTGCCTTCTGTATTGAAATTCTGTGAACTGATTGACTAAATAAATTTATTTAAATCTAAAATTTGAGTCTGTTGCTGATTTAGACATTAATAGACTGGTCAGGTGAACATTATTGAAGAAACAAGCTGAATGGCATCCAGCACCGTAAGTGATTCTTAAAAGAGATTTCATAATGTTCTCAAAGTAGTTCTCCGAAGTTTTGACCAACGGGAATGACAGTGACCTGGAATGATTGTTAAGCTGTTTGAAGCAGCCACATCCAGCCTGAATGGTGTCTTGTGTTTGTTGGCTCCTGCGGTCCTGAGCTCCAATGCAAATGAGATTTCATGAACAGTTTTAATGAATTCATCACATTATAGGTCAATTGTTTAGCAAATGACACATGAAGCACTTGCAGCTGAAAGGAATTATAAACAGAAGCATAATTTCTTCTACATTAGGAAACGTGTCAGAGAAACTGCCACCCAGAGCCTTTCAAGCACTCACCAAATACGGCTAGAGCATCAGTGATAGAATGAACTGAACTGAAGGAAGATGCAGATTCTTAAACATTTTGAAAGACTGTCTCTTCAACAGTGCTTTGTATGAGTAGGTGCAAAATACTTTGCACTACAACATGAAACTCTTTTTGTTCAGCACTGATGGTTTTGTTGATAACTGACATTGTTATTAGGTTTTTAGGAACCTGAATATTACATTGTCTTGGGAATATCTGTCTTTCAGGGTTTGTGAACGACCATTTAACAACACTAATGGTAACGCTTCTGTTACCTCCTGCTTTGAGGACACTTGAATATCTATCTATTTCTTTTTGAGTTCATGTGGATGGAACTGAATGTTTGTCTGGATTAACCCAGTATCCCCTTCCACACACATTTCCTTCCAATTCCCAAGGTTTTGAGCAGAATTCCTAGCATCAGCTTATTCTCCCAAAATTCAAACCACATAAACCTGATAAACTACAAAAATTGTTTATTCCTGTCTGACGCAAGAGTGCAAAGAGAACTGTGGCTAAACCATGGCTTACAAGGGAAGTTAGGCTTTAGATGAAAAAATTAGGCATAGAAATTGGCAAGAACAAACAATAGAATTTGAGTTTTAGGTAGTGTTTAGAAGTCAGCAAAAGGAGATGGTCAGAAATCACACGACACCAGGTTATAGTCCTACAAGTTTATTTGAAAACACCAGGTTTTGGAGTCTCACTCCTTCAAGTGTTAGAGAGGTGGCATGAGACACAATTTATAAGTAAAAGATCAATGGATTACACAACTGATGAGGATGTATTAAACTGAAGATGCTGCTAAATCTTTAATCGGTTAGAAGGTTTTAATTGATAAATGCGTATTTGTAAATCCCTGAATTTCTTTCACGTCACTGCCCTGAGAGAACTAAAAGTTGTATCAGTGTAAGGAAGAGGTGACATTTAAGGTCAGACAAAACATGTTAGATGTGAGGCCTTGTTTAGAATCTGATTGTTTTGGTTTGGCATCAGACTGGTTTTAGTCCTAAAGTAGGAACTTATAAAACACCACATTGATTGTCTATAAAGTGTGTACCTTTTGAACAAAATAGAACGTTTCTGCAAATACAAATTCACCACATATGTGTGGAGAGATAATGGGAACTGCAGATGCTGGAGAATCCAAGATAATAAAGTGCTCCTGAGATGCTGCTTGGCCTGCTGTGTTCATCCAGCTCCACACTTTGTTATCTTTATATATGTGTGTCTGTGCATGTGAGGGAAAGAGCGAGTGTGTGAGTTTGGTGGAGAAAGAGAGGGAGAATGTGTCTATGTGAGAGAGTGGGAAGGAGAGAGTGTGTGTGCGAGAGAGAGAATGGAAGAGAGCGAGAGTGTGTGTGTGCGCGCATGCACACCTTCAACACATTATCGATGATGATGAGCACCTCGTCAAGATCTTCCCCATGCCTTCACTTCTTGCCTTCAAACAACAGCCAAACCTTAAACAGACTGTCTGTGCATTTGCGACTTATAAAATGAGGCATTTTGATCTCGATGTTGAGAAGCTTCTCACTGGCCACCCCATGCAATTTTTCTAACTTTCTTGCCATTACTCATGTTGTTCAGGGACTGGGGTCATTACACTCAATTAATTTTTGGAATAAAGAAAAATAAAGAAAAAAACAGAGTAAATTTTACCCTCACAAAGAACTCCCTGTAAAGAACATTGATTTCTGGTGTGTTTAAGTAACACCAACTTTGCAAATATTTTTATAAACATGTTGTAATTAGCATATAGTTTCCAATATTATTGATACATTATCAAATGTAGTGCAGTCTATAGGTTGGATTACTCACATATGTAATTGTTTTTCCACTGTCTAAAATCCTGTATTTTAAGCAATCTAATAACATCTGTAGACTCCAACAGATATTAGTAATGCAAAAGAAAATTCATTTGTCCTCTGAAAGCAGTGGGAGACAGAGGGGTACAAAAGCCAATTCTGTGTTGTTGTTCAGTGGATTTCTGCTGGAATATTGATCTTCTGGAAGTCTGACCCTGTAGAAAGATCTTTCAAAGTAGTGATGATGTATTCCACCAGCTTACAATGATGGTATTTCTTCCTCATGTATCCCCTGAGGTCTCTGAGGTACATACTTCCATGAAAATGGAGTCGCAGGTAGACCGGGTGGTTAAGAGGCATTTGGTACACTTGCTTCATTAACCAGAACATTGAGTATAGGGGCTGGGATGTCCTGTTGCAGTACATTGGTGAGGCCACTTTTGGAGTACTATGTACAGTTTTGGTTGCCCTACTATAGGAAGTATATTATTAAATTGGAAAGGTTGCATAAAAGATTTACCAGGATGTTACGGGACTGGGAGTTTTGAGTTATACGAAGAGGCTGGATAAGCTGGGACTTTTTCTCCTGAATCATTGCAAGTTGAGGGGTGAGCTTTTAGAGATTTATAAAATCATGAGGTGCATGGATAAAGTGAATAGCAAAGGTTCTTTCTTTAGGGTGGGAAAGTTCAAAACTAGAGGGCATAGGTTTAAGGTGAAAACGGAAAGATTTAAAAGGGGTCTGAGGGGCAACTTTTTCACACAAAGGGTGGTGCATGTATTGAATGAACTGCCAGAGGAAGTAGTAGATGCAGGTACAGTTACAACATTTAAAAGGCATTTGGACAGGTACATGAATATGATAGGCTGAGAGGGATATGGGCCAAATGCAGGCAAGTGGGACTAGCTTAGTTTGGGAAATCTGGTTGTACGGAGGGTCTGTTTCCATGTTGTATGAGTCTATGACTCTATAACTAGGACCTCAGCTATTCACAAATATGTTGATGATTTAAACAAGGGAACTAAATGTAATAAAACAAAATTTGCAGGTGATGCAACACTGGATGAAAGGGTGAGCTGTGAGGAGGATGAAGAGATGTTGCAGTGTGATTTGGACAGACTGAGTGGAGAGATGCATGGTGCATGCAGTATAATGCAAATAAATGTGAGGTTAGAAAGGCTTGGCTATAAATTGACACGAGGGCACATTCAATGGTACTTGGCTGTCCATGTGGATCAGTCATTGAAATTAAGCTAACAAGTGCAAATGGCAGTAAAGAAGGCAACCAGGATATCTTGCTGCAATTATACACAGCATTGGTGAGGCCACTCCTGGAATATTGTGCATAATTTTGGTTGCCTTGTCTGAGGAAGCATGTTCATACTATAGAAGGAAAACAGTGAAGGTTTATTAAATTGATTCCTGGGATGGCAGGACTGTTGTATGAGGAGAGATTAAGTCCGTTAGGAATGTGTTCATTGCAGTTTAAAAAAATGAGTGCTGATCTCACAGAAATCTACAAAATTCTGACAGGATCCTAGACAGGTTAGATGCAGGAAGGATGTTTCTGATGGTGGGAGAGTCCAGATGCAGGGCTCACAGTTTAGGGATAAGGACCTTTTAGAATTGAGATGAGAAATTTCTTCAAACAGAGAGAGTTGCACGCATGAAATTTACTACCACAGAAAGTAGTTGAGGCCAAGTGTTATGTGTTTTCAAGAAGGAGGTACATGTAGTTTTTATGGCTAAAGGGATTTGGGGGGAGGTGGGATTAGGGTATTGAGCGCAATAATCAGCCATGATTGTACTAAATGGTGGAGTAGGTTCATGGGATCCTACTCCTATGCTCTATCTTCTGTGTAAGGCTACAAATTCTGCAAAGCACACAAAGCCTGTGAACTTCAGATCCACTGCAGCAGACATAGCTCTCCTGACAAATCAGGTGCTCCAAAACCAAGTACCAAGTGTCTGATATTGGGTAGTTTTGTTCCTTTGTGGATTTTGTAATCATTAATGATCCGAGAAAGTTTAAAAAATGGCTAAACTATCTAATGAGAGGTTTCTCAGCAAGTTGATGATAGAAGTCCAGTATCAATACTAATGGCAATTTACCATCAGTGGTCTCTCTATTTCTATTTTTCTCTATTTAAAATAACAATTACAGGGGTATGTTAATCTTTGATGTAGAAGAACATCTCAATGTATTTCACAGAACTGGAATCAGTCAAAAGGTCTTAGCCAGAGATGTATTAGGACAGGCAACCAAAAACTCAGTGAAAGAGGTCATTTTAGGCAGCTCTTCAAGATGGAGAGGTTTAGAGACAGAATTCCAGAGCTCCTAGTCAGCTAAAGGCACTTTGGAGGCAAGATGGAAACCAGAGAAGTGCAGAAACCTTTGAGATTTGTAGTGCTGGAGGAGATTACAGCATAGTTAAGGTGATGGAGCAATTTGCAAAGAAGAAAATCTTAAAGACAAGACCACCTATGGTATTATCCCAAATGCTAACAACAGAGGTGTTAAGCAAGTACCATTATCAAAGACACTAATTGTAAGCACCAAGTTGTTCCTGACCTATGGGAAGTGACCCCAAAGTCTAGCTCTACTTTGAAGATGACATTTGCAAGCATGGACGGGAGGATATTGGAACAGAGATAATGGGAACTGCAGATGCTGGAGAATCCAAGATAATAAAATGTGAGGCTGGATGAACACAGCAGGCCAAGCAGCATCTCAGGAGCACAAAAGCTGACGTTTCGGGCCTAGTCAAGGCCCGAAACGTCAGCTTTTGTGCTCCTGAGATGCTGCTTGGCCTGCTGTGTTCATCCAGCCTCACAGGATATTGGAACAAACTGCATACTGAATCTAGTCTTGGTAATGTTTGTTAAAGGCAGTCTAGAGATATCTGAGCATTGACCGGCTTCCCAGGTTGTACAATGCTTGGACTGGAGAGAAAATGATAACAATAACTTCTAAGTGTATTTAACGTAAAACAGAGCGAGTCACTGAAATATAGGATATTATTAGGGCAGATGGCTAAACATTTGTTAAAAGTGGATTTTTAAGGTATGTCTTAAAGAAAGAAAAAGAGGTAGAAACATTTGGGGAACAAACTCGAGGTTTAGCACTTAAACCACTGAAAGCACATCTGCAAATGGTACAGCAATTAAAATCAGGGATGCTCAAGTGGCCAAATCAGATGAGTGTAGATATTGGAGGGCTATGGGTCAAGAGAAGATTATAGAGGTGGAGAGGGCTAGTCAAGGCTTTGAAATAAAAGATGAGAACTTTAAGATTGAGATAATGCTCACTAATTATAGAAGAATCACTTGAGATGTCAAGTATTGATCATCCCTGCCCTTTCATGAATTGCCTTAAACTGAGGTAAGGGGTCTATATGCTTAAGGTTATAAGCCATGGTGAAAGGTTCAACCAGGATTCATTTAGTGGTGATGTGGAAGAGCTAAAACCTCAAGGCACAACTGTGTACAACGGCATGATTCTTCAGAAAGAGGACTAATGTTTCTTTTCACCACATAAGGAATAGGAAAGGGGGAAAGTATCCTTTCCCCTGGGTCTGTTGCTTGTTAGAAATGAAAATGAGAGGCTCCTATGACTAACTAATAAACAAAGTGCAAAAATCACAAGGTATGGTTGCAACTACACATTGTTTGACCAGGACCCAATTAGTTCAGAGCACAGAGGTGACTGATGATCAGACATTTGCATAAGGCACAGGTACAGTGGATATAGTGTGGGAGATCAGCCAGGAATGCACCTAAATAATCAAGTGTGTAGCTAATGAAGGTTAAGCTGAAGGAGAGGTGAAATCAGATAATGTTACTGAGATGAAAACAGATGATCTTAGTGACATGACTGTAGTTGGAAGATTATTTCAGGGCCAAAAATGATGCTTAAACATTGCTAAAAGGAGACAAGGAGTTCAAACTTTACACCCTGCACTCCTCAGAACTAGGAAGAAACAGGGTTTAAAAAATCATCAATTTCCACAACATGAGAAGCAGGTGCTGATTGGTTAGGCCATCATTGACTGGTGATGTAGCTAGAACAGTTAACTGTCAATCTTAATTCTCAGAGCAGGCAGATAGTTCCTGATTGGTCCAGAAGTTGCCGGATACAACTGAAATTGACTGTCTCCTTGACCCGTTTTATGAAAAGGATGCAATATCTGTACAAATTCCTTATATCAAATATGTTCCTGTATATTTGTATACAGGTAATCCTCAACTAATATGACTTTGCCATAAGCAGGCTTTGCTGTATGACCCATAATTCCAATATCTCACGCCTGGTAAAGCAGTTCTGACCTGACCCCCCAGCAGCACCAAAACTCAGTGTTCCAAGGGAAGCTCCTGCTTCTTCAACTCATTTTGGCTCTTGCCTTTCTCAATTAAGGCTGGTTAAGCTTTTTTAAAAACTGTCCCCACGGACACAAGGGTGAATAGCTGTTAATGGAGAAAGAACACCAAACCAGAGGATGCTGAGTCATTGCTTGTTTGCATTCTAGGAGTGGACTTAGCAGTCAGTGTGGGTGTGAAGGGTATCATGGAAGAACCTGCTGTTAAGGTATGGTAACCCCAAAAATTACATTACTGTAGTGTTTCCATCCTTCCTTCCTCCTCTAACCAAAAAACAAAAGGAGATGCGAGGTTCAGAGGAGACGGAACATCATGACATGAGGGAGCAGGAGCCTCTTCTGCAATACTGTGTCCAGTTCTGATTGCCCTGTTATAAGAAGGATATTTTCAAGCCGGAGAGGGTTTAGAAGAGATTTGCCAGCATGTTGCCAGGAGGTTTGAGTTTAAAGAAAGACTGGATGGGCTGGGACTATTTTCACTGGAGCATAGGAGGCTGAGAAGTGACCTGATAGAAGTTTATACAATAATGAAGAGTATAGATACAGTTGATGGTAGTCATCTCTTCCCTAAGATGGGGGGATTTCAACACTAGGGGACACATTTTTGAGGAGAGGGATTTTAAAAAGACATGAGACAATTATTTTACACAAAGGGTGGTTCACATGTGAAATGAACTTCCTGAGGAAGTGGTAAATGTGGATACAGTTGCAACATCTAAAAATCATTCAGATGGTTACATGAATAGAAAGGTTTGGAGGGATATGGGCCAGGAGCAGGTGGGTGGAACTAGTTTAGTTTAGAATTATGTTCGGCATGGACTGGTTGGACCTAAGGGTCTGTTTCGTGCAGTCGGTACAGTGGCTCAGTGGTTAACACTGCTGCCTCACAGCGCGAGGGGCCTGGGCTTGATCCCAGCCTTGGGGACTGTTTGTGTGGAGTTTGCACATTCTCCGTGTCTGCGCGGGCTTCCTCCCACAGTCCAAAGATGTGTAGTTTAGGTGGATTGGCCATGCTGAATTGCCTGAAGTGTTCAGGGGTGTGTAGACTAGGTGTGTTACATGGGGATGGGTCTGGGTGGGATGCTGCAAGCATCTTGTTGGGCCAAAAGGCCTGTTCCACATTGTAGGGATTCTATGTGTGATTTCTATAACTGTTTCTGTAAGCTGTTGCCGGTGAGAAACAGGTCAGTTTTGTGAAATTGTTGTCAGAGCAGACAGCATCAGAGGCTTCAACTTAGTATGAAAAGTATTTAATAATGCAAGGATTAATTAACTTAAAGGGGTAAGTCATAGCAGGAGAGCTCCAAATCAAAGTCTCCTCCTCTTGCTCGATGTGGGAACCCGGGCACGTTTCCATTTACTGAGACCTGCACATGTGCAAGAAGTGTCTTCAGCTGCAGCTCCAAGGAGCCCAGTTTTGGAGCTAAGCAGACAGTGCAGGAATCTCCTGTGGTTATTCCCCTGCAAAACAGATACACCATCTTGGATACTGTTGAGGGGAATGGCCTCTCAGAATGATAGCTGCAGCCAAATTCACGGCACCGTAGTTGACCGACCTGTAGAAGGAGGGAGAGATAGGCATAGAAATACTATGGTTACAGGGGACTCAATTGTAAGGGGAATAGATAGGCATTTCTGTGGCAGCAAATAAGAGTCCAGGATGGTGTGTTGCCTCCCTGGTGCTAGGGTCCTGGATGTCTCGGAGTGGCTGCAGGAGATTCTGGATGGAGAAGGCAAACAGCCAGTGGCCGTGGTACACGTTGGTACCGATGGCACAGGGTTAAAAAAGGGATGAGGAGGTCCTAAAAGCAGAATATAGAGAACTAGGAAGAAATTTGAAATGTAGGACCTCAAAGACAGTTATCTCAGGATTACTACCAGTGCCATGAGCTAGCCAGAGTAGAAACAACAGGATATATATAGGATGAACAGATGGTGTGAGGAGGAAGGTTTCAGGTTCGTGGGGCATTGGGACCAGTTTTGATGGAGGTGAGACATGTACAAACTGGACAGGTTACACCTGGACAAGACCGGAACTGATGCCGTTGGGGGGATACTGGCAGAGCGGGTGGGGAGGGTTTAAACTAATGTGGCAGGGGGATGGGAACCATAGGAGTAAGGCTGTAAATGCAGACATTAAGGGAAAGGTAGAAACCAAAGCAAGTATTACTAAGAACAAGAATAGACAGGGAAACACTGTTGAAAAGAGCAGAGGAGGTGGTCTAAAATGCATGTGTTGCAATGCCGTAAGTATAATAGGCAAGGTAGATGAACTCAGAGCTTTGGTTAGTACTTCGAACTATGACATTATTGTAAATACAGAGACTTGGCTGAAAGAGGGACAGGACTGGTAGCTGAATGTCCCAGGATTTAGGTGTTTTGGGTGTGATAGAAAGGTAGTTAAAAGGGGTGGGGGAGTTGCATTACTGGTAAAGGAGTATCTCACAGCTGTCCTGAAGGCGTGCATGTCAGAAGGCTCACGCAGTGAGGAAAGGTGAAATCACAATGTGCGGGGTATACTACAGGCCTCCCAACAGCCTGTAAGGGATAGAGGACAGAATACGTAGATAGATTTTGGAAAGATGTAACAACAGCATAGTGGGTGAATTTTAACTTCCCCTGTATTGACTGGGACTCACTACATACTGGGGGTTTGGTTGGGCCAGAATTTGCAAGAACCATACAGGAGGGATTCATAGAATCCCTACAGAGTGGAAACAAGCCCTTCAGCCCAACAAGTCCACATCTCGGAGCACCTACCCAGACTCATTCCGTTATAACCCACCTAATCTACACATCCCAGAACACTATGGGCAATTTAACATGGCCAATCCACCTATCCTGCACATCTTTGGACTGAGACGAAACCAGAGGAAACCCACACAGACACAGGGAGAATATGCAAACTTGACACAGACAGTCGCCCAAGGCTGGAATTGAACCTGGGTCCCTCATGCTGTGAGGCAGCAGTGCTAACCACTGAGCCACGGTGGTGTCCCAAATTCTTGACCATATGTGAAAGGTTCAACTATGGAAGGTGTTATACTGGATCTGGTTTTGGGAAATGAGCCCCACCAGGTGAGTGAAGTTTCAGTCAGGGAACATTTTGGGAGCAGTGACCATAATACCGTGAGTTTTAAGATACGCATGGATAGGGATAACAGCAGTCCTCAGGTGAAGGTATTAAACTTCAGGAAGGCAAACTGCAACAATATTAGGTAAGAACTGGTGAATTTTGATTAGAGGTGGCTGTTTGAGAGTGAATCTACATCAGACGCATGGGAGTATTTCAAACAGCAGTTGATAAGAGTTTAGGAGCGGCATATTCTTGTGAGAATGAAGGACAGATAGTGGCAAGTTATGTGAACCTTGGATGACCAGGGACGTTATGACCATGGTCAGAAAGAAATGAAGCATATCTAAGGTCTAGGAGAATGGGAACTGGCCAAATCCATTATGTATCTAAAAGTAGGAAAGAATTTAAACAGGGAATTAGAAGGGTTAAAAAGGGGTCATGAAAAGTCATTAGCAAATAGGACTAAGGAGAATCCATAGGCTTTATACATATATAAAAAGCAAGAGGGTAGCCAGGGAAAGGGTTGCGGATTAAACAAAGATTGGTAGAGTTTCAGGTAGTGAGGAGGATTGTCAGAGGATATAGATCAGTTGGAGGCATGGGCAGAAAAATGATGGAGGTTAATCCGAACAAATGTGAGGTGATACATTTTGGAAGGTCAAGTACAGTGGAAATTAGACAGTTAATGGCAGGACCCTCAGGAGTATTGATATGCAGAGGGATCCGGTGTGCAGCTGCACAGATCACTGAAGGTGACAGTGCAAATAGATAAGGTCATTAAAAAAAGGCTTGTGGTATGGCCTTCATTGGAAGGGGCATCGAGTATAAGGAGAGACAAGTTATGTTGCAGCTTGCTAGAACTTTAGGCCACACTTGGGATAGTGCATTCAGTTCTGGTCACCACACTACCAGAAGGATGTGGATGCTTTGGAGAGGGTACAGAAAATGTTTACCAGGACGTTGCCTGATATGGGGGATTTTAGCTGTGAAGAAAGGTGGCATAGACTGGGTTTGTTTTCACTGAAATGCTTAAGGTTGAGGCACGACCTAATAGATGTTTATAAGGTTGTGAATAGCATGAATAGAGTGGAAAATGTGAGGCTTTTTCTCAGGGTGGAGGGGTCAATTACTAGGAGACACAGGTTCAAGGTGCGGGGGGGGGGGAGTTTAAAAGAGATGTGCGAGGCACGTTTTTCACACATGGTGGTGAGTACCCGTAACACGCTGCCAGAGGAGGTGACAGAAGCAGACCCAACAGCAGCACTCAAGAAGCACCTGGATAAATACATGAACAGGAAGGGAATAGAGGGATACGGATCCTGAAAGTGAGGGCAGTTTCAGTGTGGAAGGGCAAAATGTGTCACACAGGCTTGGAGGGCCGAAGGGCCTGATCCTGTGCTGTACTGTCCTTTGTTCTACATCTATGGGGGCTGAAGCAGACCAAGGCCCGAGAGATGGGAAATTAGCCAGTGTGGCATTACAATTAAGTGATTGGCAAGTGGGTATTTCTCCTTTTCTCTACCTTTTCTGAATTGTTCTCGTACTAAAGGCAAAATAAGAAAAATATTTACAGATTGGAAACTAAAGATCAGAAGTAACAGGAGTACAGAGTACTGGGCTAATGGTAAGATTCTTGTGGATGAGCAGAGAGATCTCGGTGTCCATGTACATAGATCCCTGAAAGTTGCCACCCAGGTTGATAGGGTTGTTAACAAGTTGTACGGTGTGTTAGGTTTGATTGGTAGAGGGATTGAGTTTTGGAGCCATGAGGTCATGTTGCAGCTGTACAAAACTCTGGTGTGGCCGCACTTGGAGCATTGCGTACAGTTCTGGTCACTGCATTATAGGAATGACGTGGAAGCATTGGAAAGGGTGCAGAGGAGATTTACCAGGATGTTGCCTGGTATGGAGGGAAGGTCTTATGAGGAAAGGCTGAGGGACTTGAGGCTGTTTTTGTTAAAGAGAAAAAGATTAAGAGGTGACCTAATAGATGATCAGAGGATTAGATAGGGTGGACAGTGACAGCCTTTTTCCTCGGATGGAGATGGCTAGCATGAGGGGACATAGCTTTAAACTGAGGGATGATAGATATAGGACAGATGTCAGAGGTAGGTTCTTTATGCAGAGTAGTAAGGGTGTGGAATACCCTGCCTGCAACAGTAGTAAACTTGGTGACTCTAAGGGCATTTAAGTGATCATTGGATAAACATAAGGATGATAATGGAATAGTGTAGGTTAGGTGGGCTTCAGTTTGGTTTCACAGGTCGGTGCAACATTGAGGGCCGAAGGGCCTATTCCGCACTATAATGTTCTATGTTCTATATCCTATGTCCTAAGTAAATTAGAAGAAAAAACAAATTGCAAATCTAATTAAGCAAAATGGAGATGCAGTGTCAGGCAATGTATTATAGCTGCAACATGTGGGAGCTTCTGGACCCCACTGTGGTTCACAGTGACCATGTGTAGCAAGAGTTGGTTGCTCAAGGAACTCTAGTTCACAGCTGGTGAGCTTGAGTCTGGGCTTTGGAAACTGCAACATATCAAGGAGGGGAAGAGTTATCTGGACACTGTTTCAAAGGGCAGTCACACTCCTTTAAATTAACTACCTTGAATTTGGTCAGTGGAGGTTGTAGCGACAAGTGAGGCAGGGAGGGGGTTCAACGAGGTGGCACTGCGAGAGCCTCAGACCCTGTCCTACAGGTTTAACATTCTTGCTCCCTGTGTGGACAAGTGGCTGTTGGGAGGATGAGCAAACTGACCATAGCTTCACAGTACAGGGAACTAGTCAAGAGGGGGTTGAAAAGAGTAAAGTCGTTGTAATTGGTGATAGTATAATCAGGGGAACAGACATTGTTCTCTGTGGCCAAGATCGAGAGTCCTGGAGGTTGTTGTCATGTTTGGTATCCAGATTCAGGATATGTCAGTCTGAGTTAGAGGAAATTGCACTGGGAGGGGAAAGAACCAGTTGTTGTGGTCAACGTAGGTACCAACGATATCAGTGGATAAGGAAAGAATGAATATGAGCAGCTAGGGGCTAAATTACAAAGTGGAACCAAAAAGGTAGCAATCTCCAGATTACTACCTGAACCACAAACTAATTGGCACATGTCAATAAGATTAAAGGGGTGAATGGTCAAGCATTGGGACGGGAGAAATTGGTTTCAATTCATGGGGCAATGGTGCCATGGAGAAGGAGGGAGTTGGTCTGTTCACTTGAATCATGCTGGCACCAGATTCCTGGTAACTAAGACTGTAGATGGGTCTTCAAATTAAAAAAAGGGAAGATTCAGTTACATGGAAAATTGGAAAATCAAAGTTAAAGGAGAAGGTAGGAGTGCAGTTTAGTAGTGAGGGTGCTTGTTACCAGAAAATGAAAGGAAAGGACAGGGTATATGAATGTCGCATTGCATCAAAGAATCATAGCAGAGAAGGGAAAATTGATATTAGGACAAATTTAAAGGTTTATATCTGAATTTGTACAGCATTTGGAATGAAATTGATAAGTTAACAGTGCTAATACAGACAAATGGGTATGATTTGGTGGTGATTACTGAGACATAGTTATAGGGAGACCAGGACTGGGAGTTGAATATCCAAGGCTATTTGGTGTTTCAGAAGGTTAGACAGAAAGGAAACGAGGTGATATAGCTTTGTTAGTAAAGGAAGGGAAGCAAGAGGAGAAGTCTCTGGTGGGAGTAATTTATACGTCCTCTAACAGTACTTTCTCATACTAGGACACAGAACAAACCAAGAAATTCTGCAAGCTTGTGAGAAAGGTATAACAGTAATCATGGGTGATTTTAATATGCATGTGGACTTGATTAGTCAAATTGATAAGTAGCTTGAGGGAGAGTTCATTGAATATATTAGACATTGATCCCTCAACATATTACTCAAGAAACAATCAGGGAGTGGCTATTTAGTACGGTGTAATGAGATGAGATTAATTAATGACTTCATTGTAAAGGATCCTCTAAGGAGCACTGATCATATCATGATGGAATTCCATTTTCAGCTTGACAATGAGAAACCTAAGTCCCGTGCTAGTGTTCTAGCCTTAAAAAAAGGTAATTACATAAGTATGAAGACAGATATGGCCACAGTAGACTGGGCAGACAAATTAAGTGGTAGAACAGTTTGTGAACAGTCGCTGACCAAAAAAGAGAGATTTGATTCCTCTCAACTAAAATATATTACACAGAGGAAGAAAGTTTGTAAGAGGGGAATAAAAGCATCCATGGCTAAGCAAGGGATAAAGATAACATAAACAAAGACTAAGACATATCATATTGCAAAGGTCGGGGTGGAAAATTGAGAAACTTTTAAAGGCCAACAAAGGGTTTCTATAAAAGTAATAAAAAGAGCAAAGGTTAATTATCAACAAAGACTAGTACAAAACATAAAACCGGATACCAAAGGTTCTATAAGTATATAAAAGAAGAGAGTAGCTAAAGTGAACGTTGAACATTGGTCCATTTGAGGACAAGGCTGGAGAGTTAATAGTTGGGAACAAAAAAATGGCAGAGAGACTATATCAATATTTTGCCTCAGTTTTCATGGTGGAGGATACTGAAACCATCCCAATAGTAAAAGGTAATGTAGAGTCAGAGTTATACAGCATGGAAACAGATCCTTCAGTCCAACTCATCCTTGCCAATCAGATATCCTAAACTGATCTTTTCCCATTGCCAGAATTTGGCCCGAAAGGCTTTAAATCCTTCCTTTCATGTACCCATCCAGATGCCTTTTAAGCATCATAATTGTGCCCACCTCCTCCACTTCCTCTGCAGCTCAGTCCATACATACACCACCATGTGTGAAAAGGTTGCCCTTCAGGTCTCTTTTAAATCTTTCCCCTCTCGCCTTAAACTTAATCCCTCTGGTTTTTGACTCCTTTACACTGGGGAAAAAGACCTGGGCTATTCGCTCTATTAATGTCCCACAAGGACACGCCTCAGCTTCCAACACCCCAGGGGGGAAAAAGAAGCCTCTATACAGACACTTCCTATAGCTCAAACCCTCCAATCCTGGCAACATCCTTGGAAATCTTTTCTGAACCCTTTCAAGTTTAACAACATCTTTTCTATAGCAGAGAGACCAGAATTGAATGTAGTATTCTAAAAGAGGCCTAACTGATGTCTGGTATAGCCGCAACATGATGACCCAACTACCATGCTCAATGCACTGACCAGTAGAGGCAAGCGTGCCAAATGTCATCTTCACTATCCTGTCTGCCTGTGACTCCACTTTCAAGGAACTATGCAACTGCACCCCTGAATCTTCTTGTTCAACAACACTCCTCAACGCCCAATCATTAACTGTATAATTCCTGCCCTGACTTCCCAAAATGCAGTAGCTCATTTATTTAAATTAAACTCCATTTGCCACTTTTCAGCCCATTTGATCATGTCCTGTTGTACTCTACAATGTTCTTCGCTGTCTGCTACACCACCAACTTCGGTGTAATCTGCAAGATTACTGACCATGCTTCCTTATGTTCAAGGGAGATAAATCCCTAGGACATGATCAAATGAATCCCAGAACATTGTCAGAAGCTAAGGAAGAAACTGCTGGGCCCCTTGCTGAGATATTTGTATCATCGATAGCCATGGGTAAAGTGCCAAAGTCTGGAGGTTGGCTCATGTGCTATTATTTAAGAAAGGTGGTAAGGAAGAGCCAGGGAACTATTGACAGCTGAGCCTGATGTCAGTGATGGGTGTGTTTTTGGAGGGGATTCTGAGGGACAGGATTTACATGTATTTGGAAAAGCATGGACTGATTAGGGATAGTCAATATGGCTTTGCTCGTGGGAAGAGAGAAAGAGAGATGATGGGAACTGCAGATGCTGGAGAATCCAAGATAAGAAAGTGTGAAGCTGGATGAACACAGCAGGCCCAGCAGCATCTCAGGAGCACAAAAGCTGATGTTTCGGGCCTAGACCCTTCATCAGGAAATTGTGACTCACTAATTTGATTGAACATTTTGAAGTAGTGACAAAGAAGATTGAAAGCAGAATGCAGATGTTGCTTATACAGACTTTAGCAATGCGCTGGACAAGGATCCGCATGTAGACTGGTTGGCAAGGTTAGATTACATAGAATTCAGGGGAGGCTAGCCAATTGGATACAAAATATGCTTGAAGGTAGGAGACAGAGGATGGTGGCGGTGGGTTTTTTTTGGTCTGGAGGCCTGTGACCAGTTGTTTTCTGCAAGAATCAGTTTTCTTCATTTATATAAATGATTTAGATGTAGAAAAAAGAGAAATGTAAACAGTATTCATCACTAGGAAAGAAATACTGAGCAAACCTTTAGGATTAAAGGTCACAAGTGCCCAGGACCTGATGGTCTACATCCTAGTGTTAGATCCTACATCCTATTAGAGAACTGCTAATGTAACACCCTTATTCAAAGAGAGGGAGGCAGCAAGTGTGAAGTCATAGATCAATTAGTTTAATATCTGTCACTGGAGGATAGTTAGAATCCATTATTAAGGAAATAGTAACAAGATATTTGGAAAGTCAAAATATAATCCATCAGAATCAGCATGGTTGTATGAAGGGTAAATCATATTTGACAAATTTGCCAGAGTTCTTCAAAGATAGAACAATCAAAGTAGCTAACAGGGAGCTGTAAATGCTATATATCTGGACTTTCAGAAAGCATTTAATAAGGTGCCACATAATAGGCTAGCACACAAGGTAAGATTACATGGGGTTGGGGGTAATTTATTAGCCAACAGAAACCACCAAGTTGCAGTAAATGGGTTGTTTAAATGGGTGCAATAGGGTTTAGTTCTGAGGGCTCAAGTACTTACAATCTATATTAGTTACATGGATGCAAGGATACAATGTACTGGAGTCAAATTTGCAGGTAACACTAAAATAGGTGAGCAAGTAAATTGTCGTTAAGAAATAAGAAGTTTGCCTTGGATACCCCAGCCTATTCAGCCTGTCCTTCTAACTCAAACTCTTCAGACCCAGC
>NW_026728511.1:0-46343 GCF_030684315.1 Stegostoma tigrinum | reverse complement strand
ATACACCTGTCCTGGTAATGTGTGTCTCCATATGTGTGTCTCTGTGTGTATGTATCTGTATTTCTATCTCTGGCTGCAGGCGTACTCCTTGGAGGGATGTTTGAATGAGTGAATCATGAATGAATTAAAAAGTTAGGAATTAAAAACTCATTTTCTCGCTCCCTCTTGTGTTTAAAGTGATACGATGGCTGCCTCTGGCGGCCTCCTGACGACTCTACACAAACCGCTGATTTTTTGTTCCTTTGAAGGCATCGCAGTGTTTTAACATCTCCGGACACGCAGTTGCTTCGCTCTTGAAACAATGTCTTTGGAGACACAGAGAAGTTTTGTCCAATAGATGTTGTCCCTGAGATATTAGCAGAACGAGACATGAACAAGCCCACTGCTGATCTCACTCCCTTCACATTTGATTTCTTTTCCCGCTTAGGATCTGGGAGAGTAGATTCCAAAACATGACAAATTGCAGAAAGTGTAATAAGATTCTCCATGCCTCCTCACAAAATGGTTTACTCGAAGGTACTTGAATACATTCGCAAAGGGAATACTCTATTAAATGTATATAATGTCAGGAAAATGCCCAAAGGCAAACCATTTCCACATTTGCAGGGGGAACACAACATTTCTGAACATGAACATATTTACTCTGACAAGCATCAGTATATTTGCTTTCCTCTCCGTGCCAGCACATTTTGTGTGTGTGTTGCTGTTGCTGTGACCGGGCCCCTCTCTCTTTCTCTCTGACTGAACCCCTTATGCTTTTCACCCTTCACCATCCCCTGTGCAGTGGCAGGGGAAGCCAGCAGATAGTGGCGTGTTACCACTTTAACACAAGGGACAAGTCAGTGGTGAGACAGGGGAGCCTTTCTCTTTCCTTCTCTCTTACCCTGCGCTCGCACATTCTCTTTCTCTCCTCTCTCTCTCTCTCCCTCCCTCCTTCTCTATGTCCCTTTCTCTCTTTCTTTCTCACCCTCTCCGTTTATCTCCAACCATATCCCCCCTCACGCACACTCCTCCCATCTCTCCCATTTCTTCCTTCCCCCACTCTCTCTACATTTCTCTCTTGCTGTCTCTCTCTCTCTCTGGCCCACCATTCAGAAAGCTCATGTTTGATGTGATTGTGTTTGAACGCCACTTCCCAGTCAGAATGAAGGTGATAAATCTAAAACAACAAGCAAATCGAGACTATGAACAAAGACAGTGAACATTAGAAGATATAGAGTGTCAGTGAACAGCTTGTTGTTGAGAATGTGATGCTTGAGAGTCCTGTCCACTTCCCTTCCATCAATTCACTGAACATTGGGAGGTAACTGATCGGATGCCAATTAACTCGACTGGGATTTTTTTCTTCCTTTTGCGCTCAGGACATTGGGTAGATGCCAGTGCTGTGAATATACTGGCACAGATTGGCTTGGGTCCATGCCAGTTCTGGAACATGACCCTTCAGTGTTATTGCTGAAAGTCTGTCAGCGCCTACAGCTTTTGTAATGTCCAGTTCCTTCAGCCATTTCCTGATATTACATGGAGGGAGTCAATTAGTTCAAGATTGACATCAGGGACATTGATGTTCTCAGGAGGGGCAACAATAAGAAGATACAAAAGGCATACCTGTGTGATATGGCTGTACTGCATGCAAAACAAAACTTCTCACTGTATCTCGGTACATGTGACAGTAATAACTCAATCCAAATCGAACCGATGGGTCATCAACTCGACACTTCTTATTGAAGATGGAAGCAAACAGTTCTGCCATGTCAGTGGAAAGATGTCCTGTGTTCCCTCAGCATTGGCTCTGGGAATATTTATGGAGATGTCTCTTCCTGTTATGGCTCGAATTGTCCACCTCCATTCACAGCTCCCCTCGGCAGGTCTGCACAGCTCAGACCTGATCTGCGGTTTGGGTGGTCCCTTAGCTGTGTCAGTCACAAGCTGCTTTCACTGTTTGTACTTCAGTTACTCCGATGCTTTATATCACCAGATTGACACACTCAGTCCTGGCCCATGGCAATGGCATGTGTACCCACACCTAGATGTTTCCCACAGCAGTGTCCATTGTTCCCAACACACACAGGGATGACCTTCAGCCCCACCACAGTACTGTTCCCCTGAAAAATGCCAGGGATCCTACACCCACTTTGTTCCCCTCCCACTGACCTGCTGCACCCCCACTACACTAATCCTTTAACAACAGGCGTGGCCTTCACCCATACGATGGTCCCCAGCACCATCCTATTACCAACCCACACTGTTCCCCCAGCAATGGGAGGTGAGAGAGGATGAGATGAAGTGAGCCATACGGGCTGGCAAAAACCAGAGAGAGACGGAGGTTGGAAAGTAGAGAGTGTGAACGAGAATGTGGGAGAGAGGGTCTGCAAATAAAAGAGGGGAGTAAAAAGAATGAGGAGAGAGAGGGACATGATGAGATTCGGAGGGAGATATGGAGGGAGATGTAACGGAGGGAGAGATGAATTTTGTCGAGGCCGGGTCAGAATGGGTGACCCACAGGTGAAAGCAAGGACAGACTGACTTAAACCCATGTCCTGAGCATGTCCCCAGTCCCCTCCCCTTCCCTGAGGACAGGACCTGGGGCCGCGTCTGTCTCTCCCCAGCTCAGCTTCTTCAACACAAAGACAGACAAAAACATTTTTGCTCTGCAGCCTGGCTCCTTTTTATTTAATTACACAGTGAAGTAATAGTTACAGTTAGTGGAATGGTGCCTTTTCTCTTTGGCCTGTGAGTTGAGAGAAACATTGACATGTTTCCCTGTAACGCCCTGTGGGCTAAGGTTGGATAAACCAGCACTACCCTCAGCCTGTTACCATAGCGACAGGCTGCTTCATTGCTGAAACATTGAACTGAAATGAGAAAATCCTGGATGGATTGATTAATGAGTGAATTTGATTGATTGATGAATTTGGGTAAAGGGATATTTCAGCACATTCTTCAGCTGCTGCCTGAACTGAGTCTGGGTCACGGCATAAATCGCGGTGTTTGTGCAGCAACTGAGGAGCTGCAGCATGAAGCCCAGTTCCAGCACAAAGCCATGTAAATACACAGAGTAATACAACAGAAACCACATCCGGTACCATATAGAAAACACCATTAAGATCGACCATAACAGGATGAAATTGGCCGAGATCACAAACAGTAAAATGATGGATTTTTTTCGATTTCTCATTTCTGTGTCACACTGACCGTCCCCATTGGTGTGAGCCCGGAGTCTCCTGCGGGCTCTGCTGGTCACTAAAATGTGTCTGACGGTGAAAACATTGAGCAGCAGAATCAGGAGAAATGGGAGAGTCGGGGTTAGAATGTGGTGGAGGAACTCGATTGTGACCCAGGCACGAGAGTCATAAACACCGTCTGTTACATCACAAAACCAGGGGACGTTCACCAGCCAATAGCGAGCTGAGAGCATAAAATACCAGAAAATGTCCTTTAAACAGCTCAGCACAGTCACTGTTCCCAGAACCACAGCCGCCGTTTTCTCACTGCAATATTTACTTTTCAGCTTCTGGCAACAAATGGCCACAAATCGATCAAAGGTGAAAGTGACGGTGAACCAGACAGAACAGTCAGTGGCTGCATAAAGCAGGACGGCGTGGATATTACACACGGGGATGGACTTCAGGAAATAAAACTGTTCCTCATAAACAATGGGAATGTGCCTCAGGATCAGGTCGAGGAGAATGACCAGTAGATCCGCCACTGCCATGGCCCCCAGGTAACGTCTGACACATGGAGACAATCCACAATCTTTATGAAGCAGGACGAAGATCGTCACTATGTTAACTGTGAGGAAGGAAAACAAATAAAATATACATCAGCCTGGAGGCAAAGTTACCAGTTTGATTGAGGACCCAGTGACATTTTCAAATGTATCACTGATTTATTGAAAATAAATGAGGCTGAAGTAAAAAATAGTAATGGATCTTTTTTTTTGAAATGTAACAGAAAACACAACAATCTCTCCCTCCCTAAAGATACGAACGCACATCCAGAAGAACAGATGGTTTCTGGAACATTCCTACACACTCGAACTCTCGAGAGCAGGCACAGGTCACTTCTTCACAGTTCCTGATACAGAGGATGAAGACGTTGCCGTCCTGAAGGATTCTCTCCCAGTTTCTTGAAGACAAACGGAGGTTGTAAATTTCTGTCATTGAGTCTAAATTGCGGTCAATTTTCCATTGAAGAAACATGAACACAGGGAAAACGTATTCACCTCTTTAACTGCCTGAGTCGATTTTGAAACAGTGTCTCCTTCTCTCTGGAATGGGATCTTTTTCCTCGGGATCTTATCTTTTATTCAATTAACTGACATCCAACCATTCACCAATAATGTCAGTTACAGAATGTTCCGAGGAATGTCAGTTCCAGAATGTTCCGGGGAATGTCGGTTACAGAATGTGATGGAGTCAACACTAAGGTCCTTCTGTCCATCAGTTTTTGTGAGACCCACTCAGCCTCGTGGTGGGAATCTCTCCCCAAACTCAACACAACTGGCAAACACAAATTAAAGGCATTGCCAGATCAGCTGAAGTGGTCAGTTATGTCACATTCTCAATCCACCTCACAGAACCAGCCCAGACACCACAAACCCAGATGAAATATCTGTTCAGCATGGAACACTGTGCAGACCAGGCTCGTGTCCTGCTCAATACAACCCGTCAATCTGTCCAGAGTGGGACACTGTGCAGGCCACACCAGCCAAATAGATATCAGTCCAGCACGGGGAGCTGTGCAGACCACACCAGTGCATTGTTCTATAAACCCGGATCAGGTATCTCTTCAGCACGGGGGGCTGTGAAGTGAACACCACTGAACTGATCTGTAAACCTGGAGCAGCTAGCCTCCCAGTGTGTAGATCTGTACAGACCACCCCAGTGCAGTGCTCGGTAACGTTGTGTTAAATCGCTGCCCAGCCTGGGGAAACTTGCAGCCCATGCTGGAAGTGACAGGATGTGGAGCTCCCATCCATTTACAGCTCCATATCTCCAATGTGCCTTGACAAGGGGTGCCATGAGTGTGAAAATCACTGCCAGAGGGAGATGGTGGGGCATCCTTTTAAATACAAACAAATGGGATGGTTGGACAAAGACACAGAGAGGGAGGATTGGAGAGACTGTGCCATGGAAGGATGTGTTCACAAGTTATAGAATGCTGACATGTAGACATTTTGATGGCATCTTGCAACATGGGTCAGTTTTTCAGGAATGATGTGTGAATAGGATATTACTGTGAGTTCAGATGATGGAGAGTTTTGAATGAGCATTTGTTCTGCATTTGTGACTGAGAGTAAGGTGAGCACACTCTTTGGCTCATTGGGCTGAATTTAACAATAATTTGTCTCAGTGATATTTTAATTGAGTGTGACAGAGGGATAGTCTGCAGGAGGCCGAGCTAGTTTTCGGATGCTATCTTATCAAAGTCCCCTCATTATCTACCTACCCCACACCATGCCATTCCTCCCATTCAATGCCAGCCCGATTCTCCCAACCATTATGGCTGGTAATAGTTCCCATCGCCTGGATGGCCCGGGTATTCCATGATCCCTGGTGCAGATACCATCTTTAAAAGGCCAATGGGCACACATTTGCACTTTCTCAGTTCGGAGCCAGCCTGCACAGTTTACCTCGAGCCTGGCAGATAAGGGGCAATTGCACCAAGATTTATCGAAACGGACACAGAGTTTCTGGTGTATGGGCTAGTACAAAGGAGGACCATTCTTTTCGCAGAGGAAACCACACCACCAGACCCACCGAGCATGGCCTGAGCTCAGCACCCAGCTCAGTGCAGTGCCTGCAGTCTGAAGAAATGTCCAGCAACACAGGACAAGCAACAATAACCTTCCCCGCTGTGTCAGGGTAGGTATCATCGTATTCTCTCTGCTCCATCTCTCTCTCTCTCTCTCTCTCTCACTCTCTCTCTCACCTCCGCTACTCCCCTACACTGAAAACACTGCATGGATCCAACACTGTGGACTGATTCAATCCGGACACCTCACCCCTTCCCCCTCACCTACACCATCACTAACAGCAGGGCCATGCACATTCACCTTCATTCCAACCCTCCCTTTCCCTTATTCCAGGAGAAACAGCCTGGAATAGGACAGAAAGGGCCAAGCAGGGAGGTGGTGTTTCCCACATCCGTTCCCTCACCCACCTTCCCCCACCGCATGCGGAGGGCCCTGGAATGAGCCGGAGAGAACCAGGACGGCCCGTGTGGAGATTCCAAAATATCCACGTCCCACCGACTGAGTAAGGAGCAATGTTCAGTGAAGGGCAATTCTCACTTTAAACCCACTGTCAGTTCCATTTCCACCTGGCACAGCTTAGAAACTGTGCCCCTGATGCCATCTCCCTTTTATATCGAGCCGGTATAAATGGAATCCCCACGGTCTCGGTGGGCAGGAGGGTGGGCTCACAACACATCGTCCCCACCAGCTCCCAGGAAGGGAGCACGGAGTCTCCCTCCGACACCTCGTCCTTCAGACAGCTCAGATACTGTAACTAACCTGTAATATTTACTAGTCTCCCAACTTGTCCTTACATCTTCAATAATCAAGCATTGAAAATCTCACAGAGTCACAGTCCCCATGGAACAACTGAAATACTGTCACACTCACTGGAGAGAGCAAATACTGATGTACTCTCATGGAGTGACTCAAATAATGAAATGCTGTCCACGGAATAACAGGAATCCTGACACACACCAGATGGAATGAATGAAATATTGACAAACCACAGAGACAGAGACATTCTGATAGGCTCCCCTTATTTGTGTCAGTTCCGGTGTATTTGCAGGTGTTTCTGTGGGTCTCTGTGTGGGGCAGGTCTGACGGTCTCTGTACTGTTTGATGTGATGCAATGCCACCCTCTGCTGGTCTCCACATGACACTACACAGGCAGCAGCAGAGAGAGGTACTGGGAGGGCAGCAGCTCACAACACCATCCAAACTGATTTCTTCTTCATGTGCTTGCCTAAATGTCTTTTAAACGTTGTAACTGTCTGCACATTCACCATTTTGTCTGGAAGTTTGTTCCATACACGAACAACTCTCTGTAAAATAATTGTTCCTCATGTCTTTTAAGATATTTGTTCCTCAAAAATTTAAACATCCCCATTGTCTTGAAAACCTCCACCCCCAAGAAAAGATTACCGACTTTCAAATTATCTGTGCCCCTCAAGCTTTGTAAACCTTAATCAGGTCACTCCTCAATCTCCGATGCACAACTGAGAAAAGTCCCAGCCTGTCCAGCCTCTCCTTATAACTCAAACTATCAATTCCCAGCGACATCC
Organism: Stegostoma tigrinum; assembly: GCF_030684315.1. Taxonomy (NCBI): domain Eukaryota; kingdom Metazoa; phylum Chordata; class Chondrichthyes; order Orectolobiformes; family Stegostomatidae; genus Stegostoma; species Stegostoma tigrinum. Next base: position 39,044 of record NW_026728511.1, on the reverse strand, counting down.
CGGTAAATCTCTGCTGTTCCCTCTCCAGATTAATATTATCCTTCCTATAACAGTGCGACCAGAAGTGGACACAGTACTTCAGAAGATGCCTCCCCTACATCCTGTACAACATGAAAATGACACCCCAACTCCTAAACTCAAAGGTCTGAGCAAAGCAGGTCACGAACTAAATACCTTCTTAACCAGCCTGTCTATGTGTGACTCACACTTCAAAGAATTATACCTGATGGCCTCGTCTCTGTTCTGCAACATGACCAAAGGCCCTAATTTAAATTGTGTAAGTCCTGCCCTTGTTTGTTTTACCAAAGGCAATGTCTCATATTTATGCAAATTAAACAAAATCTGCCACACCACAGCCCAGTGAGGGATATTCCCACACCACACCCACCCCCCAAACAACCCTGACATGTTTTGAAAGGCCCTCCCGTCTCCAGAAGGCCTACAAACTCCGGTCTTTATTTTTACAAAGTCTCTGTGCTTGTGCGGGCAGGAGGAGCCAGATGGGGGATGGACTGCAGACCAAATGAGGACACTCATTTTCTTCGGGAAAGAGGGGTTGCCATGGGTACTCAGATGGGCCCAAGCTATGCTTGCCTCTTCATGGGGTACGTGGAACTTTTTCTAGTCCTATTCTAGCCTCCACCCACTAATCTTTCTCCAATGCATCATTAATATCATCGGTACTGCTTCTCTCTCTCATTTGGAATTAGAAAACTTCAAATATTTTGCTTCCAATTTTCACCCTGCCCTCACTTTCATCTGGTCTACCTCTGTCCCTTCCCTTCCCTTCTTTAACATTTCTGTTTCCATTCCTGGGGATAGACTGGCCACTAATGTCCATGACAAACCCACAGCTACCTGGACTATACATCCTCAATCCCACTTCCTGTAAAGACTCCATCCCATTCTCTCAGGGCCCCCGTCTCTGTCGCACATGTTCAGATGAGGCCAACTTCAACAAGGGAGCCTCCGACATGTCCACCTCCTTCCTCAATCAAGGATCCCCCAGCTCCGTAGTCGACAGGGCCCTCAACTAGGTCTGACCCATCTCCCACACTTCTGTCCTCACTCCTTCTCTTCCCTCCCACAACAGCGATAGGGTTCCCCTTCTCCTCAACGACCATCCCGCCAGCATCCACATCCAGTAGATCATCAGAAACCATTTCCGCCACTTTCTGCGAGCTGTCAGCATCAAACTCATATTCCTCTCCCTTTCCTTGTCTGCCTTCTGCAGGGCCGTTCCCTCTGGGACACCCTGGTCCAAACCCCCAACAATTCCCCACAGCCCTACGGCACCTTCCCCTGGAACCAGTGGAGATGCAACACCTGCCCATTTACTCCCTCGCTCCCCAGTATCCAAGGGCACAAACATACCTTCCAGACGAAGCAACACTTCACCCACACTTCCCAGAATCTAGTCCGCTGCATTTGCTGCTCACAATGTGGTCTCCTCTACATTGGGGAAACGAAACGTAGACGTGGCGACCGCTTTGTAGAACATCTACATTTTGCTCCCAAGAAAAGACCCTGATCTTCCTGTTGCCTGCCACTTTAATGCACCACCCTGCTCCCTGGGCAACAGCTCTGTCTCTGGCTTGCTGCAGTGTTACAGTGAAGCCCAACACAAGCTGGAGGAACAACACCTCATTTTCTGCTTGAGGCCCTACAGCCCTCCGGACTCAATATTGAGTTCAATAATTTTAGGGCCTAAACTCTCCCATGTCCCACACCCCACTGCACACACCAGGCCTTGTTACCACATACCCTGCCATTACACACTCCCTGTTGTTAGTCACTAACAGTCCCTGTTAGCAACTACTCACCCTCCCAGGCTGATTATTAGCAACTCCTTTGTCTGTCCAACTTCTTTCTCGCTCTTTGGGCCCGAGCATCTCGGTCACTCTCTACCCCACCCACCTCCCTATTTTCAGCATATAAACTGACATTTTCCCAGTGACCATAACTTCTGAGGAAGGGTCACTGGACCCCAAACATTAACTCTGTTTTTTTTTCCTTCACAGGTACTGCCAGACCTGCTGAGCTTTTCCAGCAACTTTGCTTTTATTCCTCGAATATAGTTTGTTGCCTTGTAACATTTAATGGTTTTAGGGGAGGGCAGTCACACATTAGAGGCAGGAAATAGTGATCTGCAATATGATCTTTTGGGGTTCGAAATTATGTTCTTTGGTCATGTCTGGTGTTCAGTAATGTCTAATTGAGATTCTTCATAGTGCAGAATATGTCTGCAGAATTTCTTTCGCTAACATTGCAGTTTACAGACATAGTTGGAACTGCCAATGCTGGAGAATTGGAGATAATAAGGTTTAGAGCTGGATGGACACAGCAGGCCAAGCAGCATCAGAGGAGCAAGAAAGCTGACGTTTCAGGTCTGGGCCCTTCTTCAGAAATGGGAGAGGTGAAGGGGATTCTAGAATAAATAGACAGAGAGGGGAAGTCAGATAGAAGGTAGATAAAGGATCAGATAGGTGGAGAGGAGAAGAACAGTTCAAGGAAACAGGGATGATGCTGGGAGGTATGAGGTGGGGGTAGGATTTGAGGTGGGAGGAGTGGATAGGTGGGAGAAAGGGCAGACAGTTTACGGGGGCAGGGACGAGCTGGGCTGGTTTTGGGATGCAGTAGCGTGAGGGGAGATTTTGAAGCTAATGAAGTCCACATTGATACCATTAGGCTGCAGGGTTCCCAAGCGAAATATGAGGTGCTGTTCCTGCAGCCTTCAGGTGGCATCACTGTGGCACTGGAGGAGGCCCAGGATGGACGTGTCGTCCAAAGCATGGGAGGGGGAGTTGAAGTGGTTTGCGGCTGGGAGGTGCTATCGTTTGTTGCAGACCGAGCATAGGTGTTCCACAAAGTGGTCTCCAAGCCTCCGCTTGGTTTCCCAACGTAGAGGAGGCCCCATCAGGAACAGAGGATACAATATACCACATTAGCAGATGCGCAGTTGAACATCTGCTTGATGTGAAAAGTCTTCTTGAGGCCTGGGATGGGTTTGAGGGGGGAGGTGTCGGGGCAGCTGTAGCACTTCCTGCGGTTGCAGGGAAAAGTGCCGGGGATGGTGGGGCTGGTGGGGAGTGTGGAGCGGACAAGGGAGTCACGAGGAACGTGGTCCCTCCGGAAAGCAGATTTGGTAGCGGGGTCCGATTGCAGGTGGCGGAAGTGCCGGTGGATGTTGCAATGGGTCCGGATGTTCATGGTGTGGAACGTGAGGAGAAGGGGGATTCTGTTTTTGTTGTTATTGCGGGGAGGGGTTGTGAGGGATGAGTTGTGGGAAACACGGGAGGCCCTGTCGATGGGGTTTTCGACCACTTGAAGGGGAAGTTGCAGCCCTTGAAGAACTTGGACATCTGAGATGTACGGGAGTGGAATGCCTCATCTCGGGAGCAGATGCGGCGGAGGCGAAGGAATTGGGAATAGGGGATGGCATTTTTGCAAGGAAGGTGGGTGGGAGGAGGTGTATTCTAGGCAGCTGTAGGAGTCAGTAGGCTTGAAATGGATATTGGTTTCCAGGTGGTTGCCAGAGATGGAAACAGAGAGGTCCTGGATGGAGGGAAAGTTGTCAGAGATGGTCCAGATAAACTTAAAGTTGGAGTGGAAGGAGTTGGTGAAGTGGATGAACTGTTCGAGTTCCTCGTGGGAGCATGAGGCTGCACCGATACAGTCATCAATGTAACGGAGGAAGAGGTGGGGGATAGGGCCAGTGTTGCTTCAGAAGAGGGACTGTTCCACGTACCCTACACGGAGGCAGGCATAGCTTGGGCCCATGCGGCTACCCATGGCCACCCACTTTGTCTGTCGGAAGTGGGAGAATTGAAGGAGAAGTTGTTAAGGTTGAGGATGAGTTCAACTAAATGGACAAGGTTGTCAGTGGCGGGGGGCTGGTCGGGCCTGCGGGGCATGAAGGAGCAGAGGGTCTGCAGGCCGTCTGCATGGGGACTGCACGTATGTAGGGATTGGACGTCCATTCTGAAGATGAGGTGTTGGGGACCAGGGATTCGGATGTTTTGGAGGCAGTGGAAGGCGTGGGTGGTGTCACAGACGTTGGTAGGGAGTTCCCGGACCAAGGGGGAGAAAATTGAGTCTACAAGGGTGGAGACAACTTCAGTGGGGCTGGAGCAGGCAGAGACAATTGGTCGACTAGGTCAGTCAGGTTTGTGGATTTTGGGAAGGAGATAGAAGCGGGTGGTGTGGGGTTGGGGAATGATGAAGTTGGAGGCTGTGGGTGGGAGGCCACCTGAAGTGATGAGGTTTTGGATGGTCTTGGGGATGATGTTTTGGTGGTCGGGGTGGGGTCATGATCCTGGGGATGGTAGGAGGAGATTTCAGAGAGCTGGTCCTGGCGTCGGCGATGGAGAGGTCAGTGCACCATATTACAACTGCACCTCCCTTGTCCGTGTGTTTTATACCGAGGTCAAACTTGGAGCGGAGGGAGCAAAGGGCTGCATGCTCTGTGGGGGAGAGGTTGGAGTGGGTGAGAGGCTGGAGAGGTTGAGGTGTTTGATGTCTCAATGGCAGTTGGAAATTAAGAGGTCAGGGAGAGTAAGACGCCTTGGGGTGGTTTCCAGGAGGAGGGAGAGAAGGTGTCAGTCGAGGGAGGGTTTCAGATAATAACCATTAAGGTTGGAAATCACAGCCAAGCAATTCAAGATGTTATTAGTTTATCTAAATGGCACAGCACATGCACCCAACATGCTATAGTTGAGGCAAGTACCTTGCATTTGGTCAACACTGAAAAATCTTCACTGTGTACTTCAGTAAAGTTAACCAGAATTTGATAAACTCAAACTCAGTTGGCAGGCAAAATGTGACTCAAAATCTGGGCATGACTTCGGTCTTGTGTAATGGATAAAATGCCTCTGTGCCAGAGCTCTGGATTCGATTTCCATCCTTGAACCTGTGGCAATGTCACTAGCTCTGGGCCAGAAGTTCTGGATCCAACTCCTGCCAGTCGCAGAGGTGTGTCACAGCCTGTCAGAACAGGTTGATGAGCAAATATACAGGAGAGTAAGGTTGCAGATTCAGGGGCCATCGCAGTGTGGTGGTAATGTCTCCACCTTTGGGCCCAAAGGTCTCGAATCAAATCCCACAGATGTTTTTCATAAAATGTCTGAAAAAGTTGGTTAAACTTTTTCCAGAAATGTGACTTGATGGAGAAGGAAGCGGTATCAGTGTTGAATTTCAGAATTCAGGCCCGGGATAACAGAAAGCACAGCCATTCGTGTTGATTGGAGCAAAATGTGCACCTTATATATGTTTATAAAATCATGAAGGGCATGGATAGAATGAATAGTCAGGGTTTTTTTCCCAGAGTATGGGGAGTCAAACATTAGAAGGGACAGGTTTAAGTTGCAAGGGGAAAGATTTAAGAAACATAAGAATGAATGCCAGATGACATGCTGGAGGCTTGTGAAAACACCATTTTAAAGGTACGTGGATGGTTATATACATTGGAAGGGTTCAGAGGAATATAGGCCAAACACTGGGAAATGGGACAAGATTAATTTCGGATATCTGGTCAGCATGGACATGTTGGGCCAAATGATTTGTTCCCATACTGTACATTTTTATGATTCATTCATCCACATGATCAGGATCTCTTTGTAATCTTGGATAACCTTCCCTGTCTACGGCTCAAATAGTCTCACTGTCATCCATAAACTTGCTAACCATACCTTCTATAATTTTCATCTAAATCATTTATTTAAATGAAAAACAGATGCAAATCCAACACCAATCCCTGTGGATCACCGCTAATCACAGGCTTCCAGTCTGAAGGACAATCCTCCATGAACACCCTGTCTCCTGCCATAAAGCAGAAACACATACACACACACACACACACACACACACACACACACACACACACACACACACACACACAGCCATGTCTTTAAGAGAGAGACAGATGCCCTTCAATTAATAAGCAGATGAAGGGTTATGGTGAGAAGGCGAGATAACTATTTTTTTGAGAAACCTGTCAAGCATAATCAAACAGCAGTGCAGACTTGATGGCCATATGGCTAATTCTGCTCCAACGTCTTATGCTGTCTGGTCTGAAGGTATCGGAAATGTTTTCCCAAGAGAACAGTGATGGCTGAGATTGATAAACACTTTACTGAACAGAGTCAATTGGAATATGGAATAGGTTTGAGGGGATGAATGGCCTACATCTGCTCCCAAGTGTTCTGCTCTTTAAAGAGGAGGTAACTTGCTGTGATGTAACCCACTTTAAGGGTTCTCCCGATTAAGATTGAGATAAGAATTTATCTTTCTCTTTAATATTGTGTTGTCTGTGGTGTTCTCATCCTCGGGGAACAGTGAAGACTGGGTTAGTGAAGATATTCAAGGCAGAGCTCAACCGACCTTTAATGGACAAGAGGGTCTATTATTGGGAGTAAACAGGAAAGAGGTGTTCAGCCACAAACAGATCAGCCATGAGCTTTCTAAATTGAGCAGCAGGCTCGAGGGTCTGAACGGCCAACTGCAGTTCCTATCCTGTGTGTTGTTCTCTCACTCCAGCCCTCAAAGCTGTTGCAGGGGGAAAGAAAGTTATAATGAGATAGGGGATCATTCTTTCCCTCTCAGGAGTTACACGAATGGAGCACTCAAACATGGATTCAGAGAGACATCAAGATATACAGCATCCAAACAGACTGTTTGGTCCAACTCGTCCATGCCGTACAGATATCCCAAAGAAATCCAGGCCCCTTTGGCAGCATTTGGTTCATACATCTTTAAACTGTTCCAAAACATATACCCAACCTGATAATTTTAAATGTTGTAATTGTAAAAGCCTCCACCACTTCCTCTGGCAGCTCATGCCATAAACACACCACCCTCTGCATGAAAATGTTGCCCCATAAGTCCCTTTTAAAGATTTCCCCTCTCTCCTCTTAAAGCTGGGCCCCCTCGTTTTGGACTCCCCCATCCCGGGGAAAAGACTTTGGCTGTTTACATCTGTGCCCCTTATGACTTTGCAAACGTCTGTAAGGTCACTCATCAAAGACTTTGTTCTATTTTATTGTGGCAAATTTTTCACACAGCACCTACAGCCAGAAATGAAATTAATTATTAAGATTATCTGTATTTGTGGTGTTTGTAAAGGGGCGAATGTTAACCAGACTGATAGGAAATCTTCCCTCTTCCTCAATATGTGTCCGGGGAAAATTGAGCACCTGACTGAGAGTGCAGACAAGATTTATTGCTGCATCTGAAAGACAGCATTCTTGACCGTGTAGCATTCTACTCAAATGTCAGTCTATGTTCTGTGCTTGTTCTTTAAACACTCAAGAATCGGAATCATTGACAGCACAACCTCTACATGATGATCCGACAACAAATAGCCCTAATGGTGTGTTGCTGAGCTCAAATACACCTCGTCTACCAGTTAAACACTGCAGTAGAGGCCCTGCAACCTTTCTCGGCTGCTACACAGCGAGCCCTGGTTTGCTAACAGGAAATGCAGAGTAGAGATAATTATTTATTTTCAGTTTGGAAAGCTGCAATGACTGGAATTCCTCGGGGATGTGTGAGGTCATCACCAGTTCACAATCTAGGTTAACGATTTGGACGAAGGTCTGACAAGATTGGAGCTCAATTTGCTAGTACACCAGGACAGTCATTCAATAAGATGTCAAGTGGAGGCGGAGCATCTATAACGGGCTGTAGACAGGGGATGATAATGAGCAAACTTTCAGCATTGTAAATAAAACAGTACAGTGTGGGTTATGGGAAGTTTGTGTTTTGGGGAAAGGGTAAAACGGCGGTAAATTATTTAACTGGAGGGAGAACACAGAGCTTGCGTGTGAAAGAGGGAGTTGTGGGTCCTGGTACATAAATCAGATAAAGTTAATCTGAAGATGTCACAAGTGATTTGGAAAGGAAATGGAATGGTGCTGTTTCCTGCAAAGGGTGCTGGGTATGATCTTAGGCATTTTTCCCTGCATTTCTACAGGACATTGCTGAGATTCTACCCAATGCACTGTCTGTAGGTATCATGCCCTAAACTAATAAAAAAGAACGATGGCCTTTGAAACTTTTCAAAGATGGGTCTCTATATAGAACAGAACAGTACAGCACAGTTCCGGGTCTTAGGCCCACAATGTTGTGCCAGACCTTTACCCTAAACCTAAGGTCTATCTAACCTCCACCTCTACCTTATACTATCACATTGTTACATGCCTCATCGCCACTTAAATGTCCCTAATGAGGCTGACTCCACTACCCTCTCCGGCAATGCATTCCACACCTCTACCACTCTCTGAGTAAAGAACCTACCTCTGACGTCTCCACTATATCTACTTCCACTCACATTAAAAATTTGTCCCCTCATTAAAGCTACCTCCACCCCAGGAAAAGTCTCTGGCTCTCCACTCTATCTATACCTCTGATCGTTTTGTACACTTCTATCAAGTCACCTCTCATCCTTTGTCATTCTAGAGAGGAAAGCCCTAGATCTCTCAACCTTTCCTCAGAAGAGCTTCCCTCCATTCCAGGCAACATCCTGGAAAATTTCCTCTGCACCTTTTACAATGCTTCCAGATCTTTCCTGTAATGAGGTGATCAGAATTGAACACAATACTCCAGATGTGGCTGAACCAAGCTTTGGTACAGCTCGAGCATAACTTCACGGCTCTTGAACTCAATCCCTCTATTAATGAAAGCTAAAATACCATAAGCCTTCTTAACAACTCTATCCACCTGCTTTCAGGGAACTTTGAGCATGAACCTCTGCTCGTCTGCACTGCCAAGAATCTTTCCGTTAACCCTGTATTCTGCTTTCAAGTTTGTCCTTCAGAAATGAATCACCTCACACGTTTTAGGGTTAAACTCCATTTACCACTTCTCAGCCGAACTCTGCATTCTATCAATGTCGCTTTGTAACCTAGAGCAGCCGTCCACACAGTCCACAGTTACCCACCTTTATATCATCCACAAACTTACTAATCCATCATTCCACTCGTTCATCCAAATCATTTACAAAAATCACAAATAGAAGAGGACCCTGAACAGATCCTTGTGGTACACCACTCGTAACAGAGCACCATGTTGAATATTTCCCATCCACTACCACCGTTTGTCCTAGAAGGGTCAGCCAATCTGCCACATTTCCCCATATCCCATGTCTCCTTACCTTCTGCATGAGCCTACCCTGGGGAACCTTATCAAAGGCCTGGGTCAAATCCGCATATACCACATCCACTGCTCCACCTTCATCCACGTGTTTGGTCACCTCTTCAAAGAATTCAATAAGTTTTGTGAGGAATGATCTAACCATTACAAATCCATGCTGCACATCACGAATCATACTGTGCCTGTCCAAGTGATCATAAATTCTATCTCTCAGAGCCCTTTCCAATAATTTGCCCAGCACTGAAGTAAGACTGAGCGTACTATAATTTCTGGGGTTATTCCTGTTGCCTTTTTTGAACAAAGGAATGATGTCTGCCTCTTTCCAATCTTCCAGCAATATAACCGTGGAGAGTGAGGATGAAAAGATCATCGCCACAGGCCCTGCGATCTTGTCCTTCACTTCCCACAGAATCCTTGGATAAATCCCATCAGGGCTGGATGACGTATCTACCTTCAACTTCCTCAGAATTCGTAGTACATCTTCTTTACTAACATCCACCCCCTCTAGCCTACCTATTTCACAACGTCCTCCTCTACAACGAGGTCCCTCTCAGGTGTGAATACTGAAGAAAAGTATTCATTAAGGACCCCTCCTATCTCTTTAGGATCTGTGCACAAATTCCCTTTACAATTCTTGATTGGCCCTACCCTTTCTCTGTTCATTCTCTTGTTCTGCACATACGTGTAAAAAAGCCTTGGGGTTTTCCTTGATGCTATCCACCAAACGTTTCTCATGCCCCATTATAGCTCTCCTAAGCCTTTTCTTCAGCTCCTTCCTGGCTAACTTGTATATACCGTCCTGTGATGAAGACATTCAGTTTCTGGAGGATTAACAGTTTAGGCCTGACAACGAGAAATGCTCTTGACTATGCAAGAACTTGAGGTGAGTGTAAATGGTGAAGACCTGACTGATATTTCCTCTTGTACGGGAGAATAAAACTGGGGAAATAATTTTAAAAATAAAACAGGTTCTGAGGAAGGACCACTGAACCCAAAACATTAATTCTCATTTCTCTTCATGGATGCCGCCAGGCTGCTGAGCTTTTCCAGTAATTTTTGTATTTCTTTAGGAATAAGACACATTCTTGTTAACACAAATTATATATGTATTAAACATATTTTAAACATGATATTTTTAAATTATGCAGGCACATATAAACATACCTTTAAAACGAGTGCAGTCATATGTTGCTCTGTGTATTACAGCAGCAATGATACATCTACGTGGAGCAGGGAATGTGATGTACGCATATAATGGAGACAATGTTCAAGGAGACCTCACACGTTCCAGTTTGGGGGTTGGCTAGCGTTATTGTGCGATTCAACTCAGAGGGGAAAAAGTAACCTGCCTGAAAGGCAACAGCCTATCGCTCCCTCTCTATTTCCTTGTTCCTCATCGCATCAATGTATGAGAGCTGAAAACGCACCAATCATCTTTACCACTCATGGAGGATTCATGATGAGGATTAATTGGAATCTCCCACTGCCTGTAGCAAAGGGAATTCAGCCAAATCTAATAGTTCCAGGAAATAATCCCATTGCCAACAACCTGTGCGAGCAGAATAAATTTTGGAAGCAGAATAATAGTTGGGACAATCTCTCACATTCTTCCTTTTATCATGAGTTCAACTGTTACATGGACAAAGTTCTTTCAAATTAATATTTCAGCTTGTCATCAAATATACGTGTGTGTGTGTGTGTGTGTGTGTGTGTTTGTGAAGTGCATATGTCATTCTTCATTCCATCATAGTTTGAGTAAATTTGTTTTGATCATAAATATGTTGTTTTCGCAGATTAAAGAAAACTGCCTGACTTGCTCCTTACACCGACCCTGACGCAGTCTGAGCCCTATATCATCGGCCACATCACCAACCTGGTTACAGATAAAATTTGCTGTGACCAGTGGAGGAGTGGGACTGGAAAAGGAAACAGTGACCAGCCAAGCCAGGGAACCATAGACCAGAGAGGCTGACATGAGTACTGGGTAAGTTGTTGGAGGGGATTCTGAGGGATAGGGTTTACAAGCAGTTGGAAAAGTAAGTATTGATTAGGGATGGTAAGCATGGCTTTGTGCAGTGAAAATCGTGTCTCACTAACTTGATTATTTTGAAGAGGTGATAAAGAAGGTTGATGAAGGCTGTGTGGTAGACATTTTCTATATGGGCTTCAGGAAGGTGTTCGGTAACGTTCGGAATTGTAAACAGATTAGTAATGGTGGCTCACGTGGGATCCAGACGAGTAGCTAGCCAATTGAATTCAAAATTGGCTTGAATGCAGAGGATTGTTTCACAGACTGGAGACCAGTGACCAGCGGTGTGCCGCAAGTATCAGCTCTGAGTTCACTGCTTTCTATCATTATACAGTCAATGCTGGGGCCCTGGGGACTGTTGCTGAATAAAGAGACCTTTAGTGCACACACATAGTTCCTTGAATGTGGAGTAGCATGTGAGACAGGGTAGGGAAGGACACATTTGTCATGACTGCCCTAATCAGTCAGAGCATTGGGTATAGGGGTTGGGATGGCATGTTGCTCCTGTACAGGACATTGATGAGGCCACTTTAAGAATACTGTGCACATATCGGTTGGCTCTGCTAAAGGAAGGATATTGTTAACCTTGAGAGGCACAGAAAAAACAGATTTACAAGGATGTTCAAGGACAGGAGGGTTTGAACTGTCAGGAGAGGCTGAACAGTTTGAAGTGTTTTCCCCTGGAGTGCTGGAGGCTGAAGGGTGACATGACAGATGTTTATAAGATCATGAGGGACATGAATAGTCTGAATAACCAAGGTCTGTTTCCCAGGAGAGGGGAGGCCAAAATTAAAGTGCTAAGGTTGAATATGAGAGGGGAACGACCTAGAAGGGAACTTAGGGCAAAGTTTTCACGCAGAGAGAGATGTGTGATCAGAAAGTGCTGTCAGAAGTGGTGAAGGTGTGTGCAATTACACAGCTAAAAAAGTATCTGGATTGGTACATGAATAGGAAAAGTTGAGGGGGATATGGACCAAATATTTGCAAATGGGAATAGATCAGATTACATATCAAGTCAGTGGGGGAAAATAATCAGTTTCTGCGTTGTGTGACTTTCTGATTCCATCAGGTGGACGAGAAGAAATTCTAAAAGGGCATTTGGAGTGGGAAATCTCTTCCCCAGAGGTCTGTGGTGCCTTTCTGTTGACATTTATTCAGAGATACGTTAATGAAATAGTTGACAGATGTTAAACAAAACATGATTTATTTAAACACTGTAGTCAAAGTAGAACCAAAAAAGAGGAACTTAGAATAACCTCGCTCTGGTGGATAACCTAATAGTATAATAGCTACAGCAAATATTACTAATTAGCTGTTCCAGCATAGTAACAGCCCATAAACAGACACTTTGGTAAGAAATAAAATTCATTCACAGGTTCTCACATGCAGTTCTCCAATTCAGGATGAGGAACCAATCATCCAAAGAAAATTCTGCAGCCAGGAGACATTCACTGAAGCTTCCAACTCCATTGAGACACCAGTAGCTTCTGATGCAACTGAAAAGCAAAACTCAGAAATTCTGATCCGTGCGAGCTCGTCACACTCATTCAGGCTGCATTAAAACAAAAACCCAAAGCCTCTCAAGACTGTTTACTCAATGGTCTTAACTAGACAGCTTTGTGCCTCTCGTTCAATCCTTCTCTTAAAAGAAACCAAAATAAAATAATCTCTCACAGTTACAGCAATGTCACATGAGTTCACACATCCAACTGTTCCTTAGGAACCCAGGGTGGATCAATTCAGCATTTGGCCCTGCTCTACAGCCCCTTGAGCCCCTACATATTGAAAGGAAAAGGCCATTGAGACCCTACAGTCACTTACATGAAAACAGACTGAGATAACATGACAAGCAAATGGAGCTAGGCTGTACAGATAGTCTGCTTCACGCTGTTCAACGTGCCTCCATTGTTCATGGTACACATGCAGTACTTTAATGCAGCTTTACAGTTGTGTGGTGGGAAGCCTAATGCTTTGTGCAAAATCACAAGTGGCATCCTCTGAAAAGACATGCTTGCGTTCTCTATGGAGATCAGAATCTGGTTGGTCTGGGTAATGTCACAAAGAGGGTATTATGGCTGCTGTCAGGATTGTGAACAACATGGCGTTCAGTGTAGGGTCACAGATTAATGTGGGGAGAGTTCATTCAGAGCCTGCGCTTCTCTCTGAATCACTGTGGGGCTCTATGTCATTTTACATGTAAAATCCACATGTATTTACATGGGTCACGTATGGGATTTCTCACCCTATCAATTTCTTTTGTGGATATAAGAGTTCATCACCAACTTTGTAATTTTAATGCAGTAATCTCTGATTCTCTCACAGCACAACATATTAAACACTCACTTTCTTCACTCGCTCCTCATGGTACCATCATCTCAGGGATTAGACTGGTGATGACCATTTGTACCGTGTCTGTGGCAAGGAGTTCTTTCATTACAAAAGAGATCAAGCCTGTGCACAGTGCCCATAAATACTCTTTCATCAAGGCTGTACATGTGCAGACATATGGTTCTATTCATGTACATGAATCATCTTACAATGAAGGACAACATACCATTTACTTCCCTCATGACTGATACCCCTGCATGTACTAATTTTGGTGACCTATGATCAAGGACATACAGGCCCTTTCGTGACCACAACACATCCCAACCTCACATCATCTAATCATTACAAAATGAGATGTATGCTGTTGCTGGCCACATTCAAATTGTTTGTATGCCTTTTAAATTACTGTGGTCCAAACACTGATTCATGTGATACCCTAAATGTAGCAGCATTCAGCCTGGAAAAGGGCTCCATTCTCTGTAATGTCTCAACTAAACAATTCTCAATCCATGTAGTATATTCCACCTTACCTCTCAACTCTAATTTTATTCACTCACCTCTGTGCAACCATATCAAAATTATTCTGTAAATTCAAATACACCACTCCCACTGGTTCTCATGTGTGGATGCTTCAACTGTTATATACATATTACTCAGTCGTACATGCACTGGGCAAAGGATCACAACACACAGGAATTGCCAAAACAAATAGGAAAGTACATCAACTTCAGTCGATAATCTAGTTTTCTCTATTTTTACATCTCATCACCCATATTCTCTCTCTCTCTTTCTCTCTATCTCATACATACATGACATAAATAAAGTTAATGAATACTCCAATCTTTCTCCATGTTTTATCTCTCAAAGCTCCCTCTTTCAGTTTAAATGTATTGTTTGCATTTGGATGTGACATGATGACAATTGAGTAATGAAACTAAAAAAACCATCATGAGGAAGGAACTGGCTAGAGTTAATAGGAATAGAATCTTAGGGAAGATGGTGGACTAGCAATGGAAGACATTTCCGGGGATAATTTGGACACACATCTGAAATTTTTGGATGTTTCAATTAACATAAACTGCACAGGTTTACCAAATATAACTTCCATTTCCTGAATCTAAGTTGACTCTGCCAAGTCATATCATGATTTCCCAAGTGTCTAGTTTTTAAAGCCCTCAAAAAAGGTTCCATATTTTCCTCATAACAGATACCAAGTTGTCCAAAATGTATTTTTATTTTGATTTCCCTCTCAGTCCAGTTTTTTTTATGTGCGTTACAACAGTTACTTCCAACTGGCAATTCCAGAATCTGAAGAATTTTGAATGGTAATCAATAATTCTTTCTCGTAGTTACAAGTTTCAAATGACATTTGGACAAGTTCATGAACAGGAAACAGTTGGAGAGATATGGGCCAAGCCCAGGCAGATGGGACTAGGATAGTTTGGGATTATGTTTGACATGGACTGGTTGGGCTGAAGAGCTGTCTGACCCTGTAACTCCTTCACAAGCTTTTTCCCCACCTCCATGTATTCTCTGGGACATACCAGAGCAAAGTACCAAACTTCAGTTCAATTAGTTTTGAGCAATTCCTCTTTATTAATTCTAATCTCCCACAGTTTCTCATTTTCACAGTCACTGTCCTGTAGAATTTCTGAAAGATTTCCTATATCTTATTCTGTGGAAACAGAATTAATGTATTCACTCAGCAGTGGGTCAGTGGGGGTTGGGGTGAAGAGAGATGGCCTCTGTCAACAAGTGAACACATCAGAGCACTGCACTTAGGAGATGATGGACATGGCACCACTGCTACTTGGAAAGTTCTAGAATCTAAACAGTTCAAGGAAACTGTCATTTGATGGCCATCGACGGGTTATGCTGAAACCACTGACACAAAGCTGTGACCAGCTCATTTTAGAATCAAACTGGCTCCACACTTTACAACTGGCACAGGTCGAGGTAGAGATAAGAATAAGTACACAATCAAAATTTTAGTAACTGCAAGTGTGGCCAGAAGAGAAATGTGACTGGAAAGGAGCAGATTATGATTTAATCATAAACAGCACTGAGGCAGAAGTGAAGACTGGGAATATTATTGGTGATAAAGGGAATACTGTGATATAAATCAGCCAGGACAAAATGGGCCAATGGTGGTTATGAACACTTTTATTCTTCCTCGGGGGTTTGTAAGTGAAAGTGAAAAAAACCCTCGAATAAGAATTGAGTTTGTAATTGAAAGTGAATACAATAGTTTCCTTCTTTGCCAAATACAGAGCTTAGAAATTGAGTCGCTGGTTACAAAGGCTTACAGAATAAATGAATGGGCAGAGATATAGAGACTTACCGGGAACACTAACAATAGCGAGGATGGGATAGTAACCAGCTTGAATAACCATCAGTACAGCTTCTATCCACAATGTTAATGGCCCCCAATTGATAGAAAGATCGTAAAGGCAAGAGGATAAACCCCTGTCCATTGTTGGAACATTCCAATCTATTCCTCTCAGATGCTGGCACATTATTGTCACATTCCCGGCTGTGGTTCTGAGATTCTGAGATTCTGATCCATAATTTGGAACATCCCAATCTGCTGGTCACAGATTCTGATCTCTCCACATCTCTAGAGCTGCTGATCCCAATTGTGTTGATTATGCCACAGCCACAGATACTGTGGGATAACGCATTGGGAGAAACCCCTTATTAATAGAAGAGGGAAACCCTCCAGTGACACAGTTAGTATCCATGGAGACTGGCATTAATTCGAGTCACTGAACAAACAGCTCCCGTTAACCCCTTCCACTCTGACACTTTTAATGTAACAACAATACCTGGTTTGGGTGACATTGCCTACTGTTGGACTCAATGCCCATCTCCAATTCATCTCACAATGATAGAGACAGAGGAGAAAGTTGATACTTTCTCTGCACAGGCTCGATGATTCTGCTGTGTTATCCACATGTGATGACGTATGTAACCATTTTCCTGAGAGCCAAATGAGAGGTTGGTATTTCACCGAAGTCTCCTCCACCACAACAACTGCCAATCTAAACACATCTCTGGCCACAACAACCTGGAGAAAGACAGGAAATGTGGGTTTTGCTGAACTTTCCTCTCACTGCCCTAATAAAGCAACATTTTATCTTTAACACAATATTTTCAATAATTTGCTCCTAAAGTTGCAAACATTTTTTTTGCAGTTTATACAGCCTTTCCTGACCAAATTTTTTCGCCTGAGCCCAAAAGTAAACATTACATTTCCAATAGCTTTGCTTATTGGGAGGAAAGGGTCAGAGACAATATCTATGTGATTGATAAAGAAACAGTAAGGAAGAGGGGACAGTGGCTGTGCAGTCTGGACAGGATGAACTTGATATCGCCCAGTAGGCAATTTTTTCTTCTAAGACGGAATAAAATAAAATGCAGAGAAAGAGACAGAATAAATTTGGCTGAAGGAATGGCGACTGACAAGGTGAACAAAACATGATAGGTTGCAACGGAACGGAGGAGAAATGATTTTATATACACTGTTTAATCAGCGTATGTGTGGAGACATATAAGATTGTTCACATATGCTCAACACATTCAGGGTTATTAATGAAGATATGATGAACACAATATGGCACAGACGATGTGACCTTGTCTTGTTTGTGTCTTGTTAACATTGCATTCAGTTGAGGGAACCCATCTTCCCCATTCATAACTTTATTTACTCCCATTGTACATCTGCTTCTCTTTCAACACAATTAAAAGCCGATTTGTATTTTGCACCGCACCCCAACACCCTCTGTTTTCTGTTAGCCCTCCTCCACCTCTCGTAAGGTATTAAAAAGGCCATTTCCCGAACCTGTTCAGTTCTGAAGAAGGGTCTTGCTGGACTTAAAGCCTTTACCCTGTTTCTCCGTCTCCACAGATGCATCTCGACCTGCTGAATTTCTCCAGAAATGAATCAGCACTGACTGAATTTTCAGCAAAACAAAGAACCGTGCATGCTGGAAATCTGAAAAATGAAAAATTGCCGCAGAAACTGGAAGCTTTGAAAAGGCATCACTGGGTCCAACAGCTTAACTTTGCTTTCACTCTACAGACGCTGCCAGACCTGCTGAGTTTCTTCAGCAAATTGTGTTTTTGAATAAATCCCAAAAACGTGTGTCAAAGTTGCTCAAACACCCTGTCCAACATGGATCACCAAACACTGAGAATTGAGTGACAGTGCAAGGTGAAAAAATTACTTGGTTCTGAAACTACATAACTCTAGCCCCACTGACAGTACAGAGCTCTTAATCATGGTAAGGGAGAGGAACATTCACTTTAAAAACCTTCCTACAGTGTGGAAACAAGCCCGCCAGCCTAACAAATCCACACCGACCCTCACAGCATGCCATCCAGACCCAGCCCCCTATTACTCACCTAATCCACACAATGGGCACTTTAGCATGGGCAATTCACCGAGCCTGCACAGCTTAGGTCTGTGGGTGGAAAGTGGACCACCTGGAGGAAGCCCACACAAACACGGGAGAACATGCAAACTCCACACAGTCATCTGAGGGTAGAATTGAGCCGACATCACAGGGGCTGTGAGGCAGCAGTGTTAACCACTGAGCCACTGTGCCACCCAAAGATGTTCCTACTGGAAAGGAAAAGGTTCAGATGAATATGTTAAAGGGTTTTGAGCAATGTGCCAAGTTGGAGATGTGACACCATGGAGAGACTGTCAGTAGAATGAGAATATTAAAATGTAAGTGTTACCACATCAGAAAATAGAGTAGGTCACTGCGTACAAGGGCAATGGGGACTCAGTCTGAACTGGGCAACATTACATTGCACTTATTGCAGCTCAAAACTGGGCATCCATGTCGTGATGGAAACCACAGCAGCAGCAGCAGAAGCAGAATTGTATTCCACCAGAATCTGTGACCCTTTGTCCCGGATAATCCTTCAGTCTATGATTCCCATGAAGCTGATCAATGGTTCAGTGACGAGTGCAGGCAAACGTGCCGGGGTCAGAACCATGCGTACCTGAAACTGATGCCAACCCATTATAGCTACTGCAATCAACTGCTTGCATTACAAACAGCAGAACTAACGCATTACAGACAGGGTGGAAGGATTGCAACTATCCTGCTACAACCAGTCATGAATGGTGATGGGGGCAGCAGGAACTGCTGATGCTGAAGGCTGAGATAACAAGCTGTGGAGTTGGATGAACACAGCAGGCCAGGCAGCATCAGAGGAGCAGGAAAGCTGATGTTTCAGGTCTGGACCCTTCTTCAGAAAAGAAGTAGGGTAACAGAGCTCTGAAATAGAGAGAGGGGGAGGCAGTGATAGAAGGTAGATAGTGGAGCAGATAGGTGGAGAGAGGGTGGACATGTCAAGGAGTTGGGGATAAAGCCAGTAAAGGTGAGGTAGCTAGGGAGATTTGACGGGGGTTGGTCAGTGAGGAGGGAGGGGCGAGTAGTGGGAGGGAAGACGGACAGGTCGAGGAGGCAGGAATGAGACGAGTAGAGGTGAGGTTAGTGTAGGTGGGAAGCAGGCGTGGGGGTTGGCCAGTGAGGGGGTAGTGTAGGTGCTCCACAAAGCAGTCTCCAAGCGTCCGAGATAACACGGTGTGAAGCTGGATGAACACAGCAGGCCAAGCAGATTCAGGGGAGCAGGAAATTTTGACGTTTCAGATCGGGACCCTTATTCAAAAATGGGTGAGAGGAAGGGGATTCTGAAATAAATAGGGAGACAGGGAGGCGGATAGAAGATGGATAAAGGAGAAGATAGGGTGAAAGGAGACAGACAGGTCAAAGAGTTGGGGTTCAAACCAGTGAAGGTGACTGTAGGTGTGGAGCTAAGGGGAGATAGGTCAGTCCAGGGAGGATGGATAGGTCGGGAGGGTGTTGCGTGAGGATAGTGGATAGGGGATGGGGGTGGGGCTTGAGATGGGAGGAATGGTTAGGGAGGCAGGGACTAGCTGGGCTGGTTTTGGCATGTGGTCGAGGGAAGGGAGATTTTGAAGCTTGTGAAATCCACATTGATACCCTTGGGCTGCAGGGTTCCCAAGCGAAATATGAGATGCTGTTCCTGCATCTTTCGGGTGGCATCATTGTGGCAATGCAGGAGGCCCAGGATGGACATGCCATCCGAGGACTGTGGGGGGGGGTGGAAATTGAAATGGTTCGCAACTGGGAGGTGTAGTTGTTTGTTGCGAACAGACGATAGGTGTTCCACAAAGCGGTCCCCAAGACTCCGTATAGTTTCCTCAATGTAGAGGAGGCCACAACGGGAACAGCGGATACAGTGTATAACATTGACAGATGTGCAGGTGAACATCTGTTTGATGTGAAAAGTCTTCCTCGGGCCTGGGATGGGGGTGAAGGGGGAGATATAGGGGCAGGCATGGCACTTGCTTCAGTTGCAGGGAAACATGCCCGGGGTGGTGGGGCTGGAGGGGAGTGTGGAGTGGACAAGGGAGTCACAGAGAGAGTGGTCCTTCCGGAAAGCAGATAAGGGTAGGAACGGAAAAATGTCTTTGGTGGTGGGGTCGGATTGCAGATGGCAGACATGTCAGACGAAGATGCGTTGGATTTGGAGGTTGGTCATGTGGTATGTAAGGACAATGGGTATTCAATTTTGGTTATTATTGCGAATAGGGGGTGTGAGGGTTGAGTTGCGGGAAATGTGGGAGACATGGTCGAGGGTATTTTTGATCACTGTGGAGGGGAAGTTGCGGTTTTTGCAAAAAGAGGACATCTGGGATGTTTGGGAGTATCATAGACCGAGACATCTTTGTCAAAGATCATCAGTCTCCTTCGCTTTGTGCAGAACATCTTCAGTTTCACCAACCTGACCTTACAATTAATATCCCTTAGTTCCTGAATCATTCTGATCAATCTCCTTTCAATCACTCCACAGACCCTCACATCCTTTGTGCACACCACCTGTTTGTGCAGACCAGAATGCTCTGTGTTCAAGTGGGTGATGTTATCACACGCGGGCAATTGCTCAGTGACATCAGCCTGAATCCTGGGCATTTCATGAACTGTGGGTTTCCTCTGATTCCAGTGGTTCTGATATCTTTTGAGCTGCAGACTCCAGCATTTGATTTTAAAGTTGAAGACAATGAAATTATTTCATTGTTTTCAACCAGTAATGTACACATTTTGTAGCAGAGATAATAGGAACTGCAGATGCTGGAGAATCCGAGATAACAAAGTGTGGAGCTGGATGAACACAGCAGGCGAAGCAACATCTTAGGAGCACAAAAGCTGACGTTTCGGGCTTAGACCCTTCATCAGAAAAGCGGAATGGGGAGAGGGTTCTGATATAAATAGGGAGTGAGGGAGAGGCGGATCAAAGATGGATTGAGGAGAAGATAGCTGGAGAGGCAAAGGTGGCAGAAAAACTGCTCAATGTCCTAACGTGACTGCCATTCGTGGATGTGTGGGTAAATGAGGACAAAGGTGAGCCCCTTACTGAGGACTAACCGTTTGACCTCAGTCAGTGGGAGGTCTGGGGGATGGTGAAAATTCAGCAGGGCTCAGCGTGGTTGTCTCCTCTGGGGCTGCTGGCTGTGGAGGCTCTGGGCTGTTTGGCCTGCTGTATTCATCCAGCTCCACATTTTGTTATCTCATGTACACATTTTGCTTCACATACTGTTCCCAGTCATCTGACTCTGGTGTTGGTGTGATGTAAATCATGTCCCACTAACATGAGGATTTTGCAGAGGTGACAAAGAAGGTTAGTGAAGACAGAGAGGGTAAACATTGTTTGGATGCACTTCGGAAAGGTGTTTGAAAAGGTTCCTCATGGTAGACTGGTTAGATCACATGGAATCCAGTGGAAGCTAGTGGTTTGGATCCAAGACTGGCTTGAAGGCAGGAGGCACAGAGTGATGGCGGAGTATTATATTTCGGACTGGAGACCTGTGACCTGTGGTGTGTCACAAGAATCAGTGCTGGGACACTGCTTAGCCATAACTTTATATAAATGATTTAGATGGAAGCACAGGAGGGATGGTTGGTAAGTTTGCTGATGGCCCCAAAATTCATGTTGTTGGGGACAGTGAAGAATGTTATCTCAGAGTACAACGGGACCTTGATCAAATGGGCCTATGAGTGACAGATAGAGTTCAGATAAATGTGATGTGATGCGATTTGGTAAGGCAAACTAGGGCAGGACTTACAAGTTAATGGTCAGGCCTTGGGGAGTATCACCAAACAGAGACATTGGGGTGCAGATGCAAAATTCCTTGAAAGCGGAGCCACAGTTAGACAGGGTGGTGAAGAAGGCATTTGGCATGCTTGCTTTTCTTGATCAATGTAATGAGTATCGGAGTTTGGACGTTATAATGCAGGTGTACAGAACATTGCCACTTTTCGAATACTGCATTCAGTTACAATATCCCCGCTACAGGAAAATTGTTTAACTGAAAGGTTTCAGAAAAAAAAAACATTTACAAGAGTGGTGCTTGGATTGAATAGTTTGAGCGACAGGAAGAGGTGGCTGAATAGGCCGGAGCTGGTTCCCTGTAACGTCATAGGCTGAAGCGTGACCTTACAGAGGTTTATAAAATCATGAGGGGCTTGGATGGGGTGAATTGTCAATATCTTTTTCTCAAGGAAAGGAATCCAAACCTGAGAGCATGGTTTAAGTTGAGAGGCGAAAGGTTTAAAAGGGACCTGAGGGACAGTTTTACATGTAGAGAATGCTGCATGTATGGAGGAGGTGATACAATCCCAGCTTTTAAACAGCATCAGGATTGGGAAATGAATAGGAAGGGGACAGAGGGATATGGGCCAAATGTTGGCAAATGGGACTAAAATAACTTAGGATATCTGGTTCGAATAGACAAGTTGCAGCAAAAAGTCTGTTTCCATCCTTTATATCTCTACAGCTCTTGGATCTTAAATTGCAATTCGAAATTACCAGATTGTAATTGGAATGTTTGGAGTCGAAGCCAAACCATTTGTGACTTTTCAATGTACTGAACTTAATATCCAGCATCACGCTGCTCATTTCCATGAAGGGCGGGGAGTGACGTTAGGGTTGTTGGAGTGGTTTGGGGGACCAGAGTTCATATATTCCAGGTCAGATGGATTAGTCTAAGAAATTCTGTTTGTAACTGTGACCCAGTACTTCCTGACAGGGATATTACTTGATCAGAATTAGAATTTGTTTCAAGTATTTGATTTGATTTGGGAAGAGGCAGGCATTTTTATGCATTGCCAACAGTCCAGTTTGCTTATTGCACAGAATAGAACGGCACAAAAATCAGACCCTTTTAGCAACTGCAGGCACATTGACACTGCAGGCAGTTACGCATTCAAAAGAAACACGGGGTGGGATGGATTTGGAGGGCAGGGGATAGTGATTCGCCTTTTTTTTGTAACAAAGAGTCACATTTATCAAGGGAGGTGGACCCACTATCTTCAGCGAGTGGTTCCTGCCGGCTGTGCACTGCCTGAGAGGGCGCTGGAAACAGAATTATTCATGGCCCTCAGGAGAGAGTTGAATGATGAGATTTACAGGGCATCGGGAGGGACTGGTGAAGTTACCCGTACAGACAGCTGATGCAGAGAGTGACAGGCTGAAGCACCTTCCTCTGTGCTGGGACATTCTCTGAGTGTGCGGTTCTCTGCCGATTGTTGCTGCAATCTCAATGACCGCTGCTCGTCATGGAGCTGGTTGATGAGGCTTGTTGGTGACGTCAGCTCTGCCCTACCTCATCTGATTGGTACATTTTCGATGATCTACATTCACTACGAAGATGTTTTCTAGAAAAGTGATGAAAAAGCACTGGTGCAAACTGACTTCTTTGCTCTGGTTAAGAAGCCCAGGAGTTTGGGAACAACAGTAAAAACTGTCAGCAGTGATTTACAAGTCTTTGCACACAGTCAGGCTGGTGGAAAATAGGATCAAGTGTTGATTATACCAAGTGTTCACAGTTGGTGGCTATCTCATGTGTGGAAACATGGCCTTGGTTTTCGTGGTTTTGGTGTGAAGACAAGACCACAGAAAAAGCATTTGTCCCTATCAGCTTTAATATCTGATATGTCCTTTGCCTAAGGACCCTATATTAAACTGATTTTTGGAGCAGGGAGTTGGAATACGAGCTTTCTCCATGCATTATTGTGGTATTGCAGTGTTCCCAGGAATGATGAAGTCTTATTAAACCAATTTTAAAAGCATACTGATCAAAACTTGAAAAATTCTAGGTCTAAACACCTTGTCATCTCAGATTCGCCAGCATTTGAAGTTCCTGCTATCCTTGAAGAACTATATGCTGGGATATGCTCAATGCTCTGGAACCATAATCATGGAATTCCTAGAGTGTGGAAACAGGCCCTTCAGCCCAACAAGTCCACACCAAACCTCACAGCATACCAGCCAGATCTATAACCCTCCTAATGTACCCCTCCCTCAATACAACAGGCAATTTAGCACAGCCAATCCACCTAACCTGCACATCTTTGGACTGTGGGAGTAAACTCACACAGACATGGGGAGAATGTGCAAACTCCACACAGGCAGTCGCCCAAGGCTGGAATCGAACCCGGGTCCGAGTGCTGTGAGGCAGCAGTGCTAACCACTGAGCCACCGTGCCACTGAAATGCTTTCTCTCAGTACTTTCACCCAACTTTCTCTAAATATGCTTGTTCCAAGGTAAACGTTAATCTCTCCTTTTCTGCATGTTCAGCACTTGCTCCGAATATTATTGCCTCATCCCTGGTACATGCTGCACCTTCCCACCAACACCATCCCTGAATATTCACACATGGCATCAGAAGTAAAAGAAAATCACCTGCCAACACTACCTCATTACAAATAGCATTTCAGAAAAAAATGCTATCGAAGTATTCTCTAATTTTGAATTTGATGATGATGACTTGGATGTATTGAATGAGAGATTTTGGGAACACTGTGAGCCAGGAAAGGATATGGTGTATACAATGCACATTTTTCATTTGAGTGCAAAAGCAACCAATCAAACAGATGTGCATGTGGCTGCTTTATTTTTCGCAAGTCGAGGCCTGTGAGTTTAATCAGATTACTGACTCACTGATGTGGGACACAACTGTGAATGACCAAGTCAGTGGCATATTACGCCGAAAGCCATTTCTCACATTAGCCAGACCAATAGATATTTGCGGATCTAGCAAAATGAGCCAGAGTGAAATAAAAATGCTACGTCAAGATGCAGAATTGCCTGCCCACAAAGTACATTGTTGCTGTCAGAACTCTACATGCTTTTCAGCACCTGAGGCATGTTCTGCTCAGGGCCTGGCACAATATCTCTGCCTTTCCCTGGCATTTTTGCACGTTGATGTCTCAACTGGAACCTAATGTCCCACAGTGCTCCTGTCTTGCCTGGTTGCTTATCACAGGCATAAGTCAGGCAGCTTCGCATCGTTATTACCAGCAGTCAGTCAAGGGCTGGTCAGCAGCTGTGGCAACTAATGCATTTTTTTCAACCAAATGGTCATGTCTACAAGTCTCAGGGAAACAGTTCTCAGTCAGGGCAAGGGAGACAGGATTCAGTCAGGGGATCCTGACACCGCATGTCCAAGGAATCATTTGGTATCAGCCCAGGGACTTTGACAGTGTCAGTCAGCCATTAGGGCAATCAGGATCAGGGAATCTGTATCACTACAGTACAGAGAGGTGGCCACACTCACTACTAATTACATTCTCAAAATGCTGCAACAGACTTGTTGAGCCTGAATTATGTTCATCAATCCAAGCTGACCCTGTCCATTCCTGCCATTGGAAGTCAGTTTGATGAAATGCTCAAGGTTTTCAGGAGTTTGGGAGGTTCAAGTCCATAGCTCCCTGAAACAGCAGCACAAGAAGATAAGATGGTGAAAAATTTCACTTTCATGGTACACAGCCTCAGGATATGGTCAACGTGGATGTCTGGTTCATAAGTGGCATGTCAGAGCTTGCACTATTTGTACGAGAATTACTACGGTTTCAACCACGAAATGGCCACAACTTGATCAAAAGAGAAAGTGACCATCAAGCAGTTTGAACCATCAGCTGTCAAATAAATTAAGACAGAGTTAAACGTATTTGCAGGAGTTTTTTTTTTACATTTTTAAAAAAAAATCAATAATGGGATGATCACATCACTGGATAAGAATGGCAGTTTCCTTCCCTAAAGGTCATCGGTGAACAGATGGGTTTTTCCCAACAAAGACAATGGATTCACAGTCATCATCAAATTCTTATTTCCAGATGGATTCACACCTAGGTCCCCAGACCAGTATCTCAGCCTCTAGGGAAGTGATGGACAGAAGACTAAATAGAAAATATGTACTAGAAATCATACAACGTCTTGGTTTATGTTTCCATCATGAGATCCATCGCTGCTACGGACACCAGGTAAAGAGCTGAAGAGACTGCAATGCCCCCAGGCAGAGTCACAGCGGTCACCAGGTTTCATAGCCGACAGGGAAAATGTAATCAGGGATTATAGGACATGACTCATCCCAAACCTAAGTTTTAAATCCAAACATTCCTTTGATTTTTATCCACAAAATGAAAGATTACATTGTTTCCAATAAACAAATGTCTGTGGAGAGCAACAGAATCCGTCATTGTAAAGGTGTGCAGACCTATCTAACAAATAAAGGGCCATCGAGATCATCACAGAATTCCTAGTGTGGAAGATGGCCATTCAGTCAATATCAACCCTGCAAAGAGCATCCCACCCAGTCTCACACCCTACCCTATGCCTGCATTTTGCACACAAGATACGATGGGCAATTTAGCATAGTCAATCTACATAATTTGCACAGTTTTGGACTGTGGGAGGAAACCAGAGCATCTGGAGGAAACTCACGCAGACAGTGTCTGGGTAAGACACTCTTTGTCAGGTCAGAGCGGACATGATGGGCTAAATGGTCTGCTCCCACACTGGAGGGATTCTATGATCTCCAGCAACAAGCCCAAAACACATGGTTTTTGAATCTACTATAACAATGTGTGGAGCTGGATGAACACAACAGGTCAAGCAGCATCTCAGGAGCACAAAAGCTGACGTTTCAGGCCTTGAACCTTCTCTAGGCCCGAAAAGTCAGCTTTTGTGCTCCTGAGATGCTGCTTGGACTGCTGTGTTCATCCAGCTCCACACATTGTCATCTTGGATTCTCCAGCATCTGCAGTTCCCATTATCACTGATACTATTTTTGATTCTACTGTTAGCTATATTCAAACCAATCAACTTATTCAGAAATTTGCTGGTAGTTAACCAGTCCTGATGAACCAGGAAATCCCTTTTCACATATTGTGCAGGTGGATAGTCTTTAGTCAGTGCGAATGTGTCGACGTGTTGTGACAACGTGACTATTTCCAAGCTCTACCTTACACAACTGTTAGTGTGACATTTTATTCACAATACCAGCACCTTTAATTGAGCAGGGATCGGTAACATCTGTACAAACAGCCCAAAACCATGGTTCATTTGATAGTGAGAGTGACAGCAAAGTTCTTCAACTGTGGTTGTCTGTGAACTCACTGGTGTGTTAACAGTTTGGCTGACAATGAATCCCTTCCCACACTCAGAGCTCATGAAAGGTCTCTCCCCAGAGTGAACTCGCTGGTGTATCAGCGGGGAATTCGAATCAGCAAAGCCTTTCCCTCATGCAGAACAGGTCAATGGTCTCTCTCCAGTGTGACTCTGGTGGTCAGTTTCTCGCTGGGATGGATGAAGAAATTCCTTCCTGCAATCTGCACATTTCCACACTCTGTCTCCCAGCGTCACTGCACTGGTGTTCGGACATTTCAGATGAATCTTCACAGACTCTTCAACACACACGCCATGTGCATTTCTCCCCAATGTGAGTGCTGCTTTTTCCTTCATTGTTCAAAATCCTGAGATAATTGGGTTGTGATAAACAAAGTGACCGTCAGACCTGGATGTGGACCTGTTTAAATTCTCCAACTGCAGACTATACTTTCAAACAGAAAGTTAAGTGGAGCGAGTAAGAAACCAGAAGGACACAGATTGTGAAACTGAGAAATTCTCTGGGCATGTGTGGAGCGATACTTGGGGAAAATGCTGGATCACCATTAGAACAAATTCATTCATAAATATCCTCCAGGTAAGGGATCCAGTCAGTGTTTGCATAAAACTACCAAAAGAGAGAGGTGGGGGAAGCCAGCGAGGAAGGACAGTCATTGTATAGATCTGTAACTCAACCTTTCGATCCCTCTGAAAGACTAAGAATAGTGCAGAAGTAAAATTGTGGAAATCTGAAATGAAAACAAAAAATGCTTCGTCAGCGTTGTACAGCACAAAACAATCCCTTTGGTCCCAGTTTTCCATGCTGACTAGATATCCCAAATTAATCTAATCCCATTTGCAAGCATTTGACCTATATTCTGCTACACCCTTCCTATTCACATAGGACATTTAAGAGGTATCTGGATGGGTAACTCTACCAGCTTCCACCAGTTCCTCTGGCAGCTCATTCTACACAGGCACCACCCACTTTCCCTTTTAAAAAAAAAACAAATTCACTGGAAAAGCTCAGCAGGCCTGTAGCATCTGTTAAGGAGGAAAAAAAAAGTTAACATTTCAGGACCGGTGACCCTTCCTCAGAACCCGAAACTCTTCTCTCCTCCACAGATGCTGCCAAACCTGCTGAGCTTTTCCAGCAAATTTGTTTTTTTTTAAGATTTAAGGCATCTGCAGTTCTTTTGGTTCCCTTTTAAGACTTTCCCTCTCAGCTTAAGCCAATGTTATTAGTTCTCGTCTCCCCTAACCTGGGAAAACAATCTTGGCCATTCACCCTACGCCCACCATAATTTTAACAACCTCGATAAGGTCACCAGTCAGCCTTCAATGCTCCAGGGAAAATAGACCCAGCATATTCAACTTCTCCCTACAGCTCAAAACTTCCACCACTTGCAACATCCTTGTAAATCTTTTCTGCACCCTGCCAAGTTCAACAGCATCATTCCTATAGCAGGGAGACCAGAACTGAACACAGTATTCCAAACGCAGCATCATCAATGCCTTGTTCAGCCTATAACATTGACCTCCCAACTCCTACACTCAATGCACTGACCAATAAATGCAAGCACAGCAAATATCATCTTCACTACCTTCTGAACCTGCAATCCACCTTCAAGGAACTGTGCACATGCACCCCAAGGAGTCCCTGTTGCATAACAGTCCCCAGGGCCTCATCATTAACTGTTTAAGTCCTGCGCTGATTTGCATTACCATAATGCAATCGCTCACATTTAGCTGAACTAAACTTATTTCTATCACTCCTTGGCCCATCAACCCATGTGATTACGTTCCCATTGTGCTTGGGAAGTAAACGCCTTTGCTGTCTACTACAACAACAATTTTAGTGTCATCTGCAAACTTACTAACCATTCCTCCAATATTCATTCCACATGATTTGCATCAATGATTAAAAAAGCAGTGGACCCAGCACCGATCCTTGCAGCACACTGCTGT
Organism: Stegostoma tigrinum; assembly: GCF_030684315.1. Lineage (NCBI taxonomy): Eukaryota > Metazoa > Chordata > Chondrichthyes > Orectolobiformes > Stegostomatidae > Stegostoma > Stegostoma tigrinum. The sequence goes on along the minus strand of NW_026728511.1, from coordinate 10,086 downwards.
TCATAGTCATCTAGACTGAATCCGCTCCCCCCTGGCTGACCATAATCTTGTCTCCTACCTTCAAGCCAATTTTGTTTCAAATAGCTACCTCTCCCTGGGTTCCATTTGATCTAATCTTGCTAACCAATCTGTCATGTGGAGCTTTGGTGAATGCCTTGCTGAAGTCCATAATAGACAATGTCCACTGCTTTGCCTTCTTCAATCTTCTTTGTCACTTCTTCAAAAAACTCAATCAATTAAGTGAGACAAGATTTCCTACTCACAAAGCCATGTTGACTATCCCTAATCAGTCTTTGCTTCTCTAAACACATGCAAATCCTGTCCCTCAGAATCCCCACCAGCAACTTACCCACCACTGACATCAGGCTCAACGGTCGATGGTCCCGTGGCTTTTCCTGAAAGAATGGCACCACATTAGCCACCCGGCCTTCTGGCACTTCACTAGTGTCAGTGATACAAATACCTCAGCAAGGGGCCAGCAATTACTTCCCCAGCTTCTCCCAGAGTTTGTGGGTAACACCTGATCAGGTGCCAGGAACCTATCCACCTTTATGCATTTTAAGACATCCAGCACCTAGATCTCTGTAATGTAGACACTTTTCACGACTCATTATTTATGTCTCCATGTTCTCTAGCTTCCATATCCTTCTCTGCAGTAAATACTAATGTGAAATACTCATTCACTATCTCAGCCTGCAGTTCCACACAGACAGCCTCGTTGATCTTTAAAGGGGCCCTATTTTCTCCCTAGTTGCTTTTTTGTCCCAAATGAAGTTTCAGAATCTCTTGGGATTCCCCTTAACTTGATTTGCCAAAGATAGCTCATGTCTCCTTTTTGCCGTCCTGATTTCTCGAGTATACTCCTACTGCCCTTGTACTTCGAGGGATTGACCCAATTCCTGCTGTCAATACCCGACATGTGCTGCCGCCTTTTTCTTGACCACAGCCTCAATTTCTCCAGTCAGCCAGTATCCCCTACATTTACCAGCCTTGCCCTTCACATGAACAGGAACATATTGTGTCTGGGCTCTCCTTATTTTAGTTTTGAAGACCTCCCACTTTCCAAGCATTCCTTGACCTGCATATTACCTCTCTCAATCATCTTTTGCAAGTTCTTGCCCAACAATGTCAAAGTTGGCCTTACTCCAATTTAGAATTTTGAAATGTATATTAAATAAATATGTTTTATTTTAAACTGATCACATCTGCCTGCATCTGGCATATACTCCTCTAAACCTCTCTTGTCTATGTCCTAATTCAAATGTCTTTTAAACAACGTGACTGTACCTGTATCTGCCACTTCCTCTGAAAGTTTGTTCCACACATGGACAACTCCGTAAAAATAAAAGTTTCCCTCATGTCTTTTTAAATATGTCTTTCTCCTCTCACCTTACACACATGTCCGCTTGTCTTGAAATCAGCCAACCTCGGGAATAAACCCTTGCTATTTGCATAATCTGTGCCCTCATGATTTTATGAACCTCTAAGGCCACTCGTTAACCCATTATGCTGCAGTGAGAAAAGTGCCAGCTTTGGCCGTCTATTTGATAATCAAGCCCTCCATTCCTGGCAACATCCCAGCAAGTTAGGACACGAGTTAGGAAGCATGGACTGGGAGCAGTTGTTCCATGGTAAGGGAACTATAGACATGTGGAGATTGTTTAAGGAACAGTTGTTGGGAGTGATGAGTAAATATGTCCCTCTGAGACAGGCAAGACGGGGTAAGATAAAGGAACCTTGGATGACGAGAGCGGTGGAGCTTCTAGTGAAAAGGAAGAAGGTAGCTTACATAAGGTGGAGGAAGCTAGGGTCAAGTTCAGCTAGAGAGGATTACATGCAGGCAAGGAAGGAGCTCAAAAATGGTCTGAGGAGAGCCAGGAGGGGGCACGAGAAAGGCTTGGCAGAAGGAATCCGGGAAAACACAAAGGCATTTTACACTTACGTGAGGAATAAGAGAATGGTCAAAGAAAGAGTAGGGCCGATCAGGGATAGCATAGGGAACTTGTGTGTGGAGCCTGAGGAGGTAGGGGAAGCCCTAAATGAGTTTTTTGCTTCTGTCTTTACGAAAGAAACGACCTGTGTAGTGAATGAAACCTTTGAAGAGCAGGTGTGCATGCTGGAATGGATAGAGATAGAGGAAGCTGATGTACTGAAAATTTTGTCAAACATTAAGATTGACAAGTCGCCAGGCCCGGATCAGATTTGTCCTCGGCTGCTTTGGGAAGCGAGAAATGCAATTGCTTCGCCACTTGCGAAGATCTTTGCATCCTCGCTCTCCACTGGAGTCGTACCTGAGGACTGGAGCGAGGCAAATGTAATTCCTCTCTTCAAGAAAGGAAATAGGGAAATCCCCGGCAATTATAGACCGGTAAGTCTCACGTCTGTCGTCTGCAAGGTGTTAGAAAGGATTCTGAGGGATAAGATTTATGACCATCTGGAAGAGCATGGCTTGATCAAATACAGTCAACACGGCTTTGTGAGGGGTAGGTCATGCCTTACAAACCTTATCGAGTTTTTTGAGGATGTGACTAGTAAGGTTGATGAGGGTCAAGCTGTGGATGTGGTGTATATGGACTTCAGTAAGGCATTTGATAAGGTTCCCCATGGAAGGCTCATTCAGAAGGTCAGGAGGAATGGGATACAGGGGAACTTAGCTGCTTGGATACAGAATTGGCTGGCCAACAGAAGACAGCGAGTGGTAGTAGAAGGAAAATATTCTGCCTGGAAGTCAGTGGTGAGTGGGGTTCCACAGGGCTCTGTCCTTGGGCCTCTACTGTTTGTAATTTTTATTAATGACTTGGACGAGGGAATTGAAGGATGGGTCAGCAAGTTTGCAGACGACACAAAGGTCGGAGGTGTCGTTGACAGTGTAGAGGGCTGTTGTAGGCTGCAGCGGGACATTGACAGGATGCAGAGATGGGCTGAGAGGTGGCAGATGGAGTTCAACCTGGATAAATGCGAGGTGATGCATTTTGGAAGGTCGAATTTGAAAGCTGAGTACAGGATTAAGGATAGGATTCTTGGCAGCGTGGAGGAACAGAGGGATCTTGGTGTGCAGATACATAGATCCCTTAAAATGGCCACCCAAGTGGACAGGGTTGTTAAGAAAGCATATGGTGTTTTGGCTTTCATTAACAGGGGGATTGAGTTTAAGAGTCGTGAGATCTTGTTGCAGCTCTATAAAACTTTGGTTAGACCGCACTTGGAATACTGCGTCCAGTTCTGGGCGCCCTATTATAGGAAAGATGTGGATGCTTTGGAGAGGGTTCAGAGGAGGTTTACCAGGATGCTGCCTGGACTGGAGGGCTTATCTTATGAAGAGAGGTTGACTGAGCTCGGTCTCTTTTCATTGGAGAAAAGGAGGAGGAGAGGGGACCTAATTGAGGTATACAAGATAATGAGAGGCATAGATAGAGTCGATAGCCAGAGACTATTTCCCAGGGTAGAAATGGCTAGCACGAGGGGTCATAGTTTTAAGCTGGTTGGTGGAAAGTATAGAGGGGATGTCAGAGGCAGGTTCTTTACGCAGAGAGTTGTGAGAGCATGGAATGCGTTGCCAGCAGCAGTTGTGGAAGCAAGGTCATTGGGGTCATTTAAGAGACTGCTGGACATGCATATGGTCACAGAAATTTGAGGGTGCATCCATGAGGATCAATGGTCGGCACAACATTGTTGGCTGAAGGGCCTGTTCTGTGCTGTACTGTTCTATGTTCTATGTTCTAAGTCTATTCTGAACTGTCTCCAGTTTAATAATAATGTCCTTCCTGTAACAGGGCGACCAGAGCTGCACACAATACCTCAAATGAAGCCAAAACAATGTCCTGTACAACCTCAACATAACATCCCAACTCTGAGACTCTAAGGTCTGAGCAATGAAAGCAAGTGAGCTGAACAACTTATTAATCACTCTGTCTACTTGTCTACATAAACTTCAAAGAATTATGCACTTGAATCTCAGCATTTCTCTGTTCCACAACACTACCCTGGGTGCAACCATCAATTGTGCAAGTCCTACCCTGGTCATTTTACTGAAATACAATGTCTCACATTTATTCAAATTGAACTTCATCCTCCACTCCTCAACCCATTGACATAATTGATCAAGATCTTGCTGTCATCTTCGATAACCTTCACTGACCACTATACCAACATTTCATACCACTAATTCTAGTATCATCTGCAAACTTACTAATCTTGTCCCTTAAATTCTCATCCAAATCATTAATATAAATGAGAAACAAAAGTGGACCCTGTGCCAAATGCTGTGGAACATGCTGGTCACAGAACTCCACTCTGAAAAATCCTCCATCACCACGGTCTCTCCTCCAACTGAGCCAATTCCGCTTCCAATTAGCAAGCTCTTCCTGAATCACATGTGATCTAACTTTACGCATCAGTCTACCATGTGGAATCATGTCAAAGGCTTCACTCTCACTCTGGGAGGTGCTGCAAAACTGAAACAATTCCCCAACCATTTGCCCATCATTCCTTGAAAAGTTAAATCCCAACTCTCTTGAGAATAACTGCTAAATCTGCATCCAGCTGCCATTCAGACTGTTCCAGATCCTGGGAACTTGCGGAGTCAAACACTCTTCACATTTTCACTCTGCATTTTTTGCCAATTATCTGAATGTTGTACTCCACAGTTACCAAACATTGCTACAATGGAGAATTACCTGAGCTTCTGTTCACTCTCTCCAAACCAGAGACACATCAATTTTAATTTACTTGTGGGACGTGGCCTTTGCTGCACAGGCAAATATTGATTTCCACTTTTATTCGATTTGGAGAAAGTGGTACTTTCTATTACTGCTGCACTCCATCTGCTGTAAGTACACCACTGTGCTGTTATGATGATAATCCACCCTGGAGCCTCACTACCCTCCCTACTGCAGGAATCATACCTCAGACCTCACTACCCTCCAGATCATGCCCTCAAGCCACGCTACCTGCATTGTTGCAGGCATCGTTCTCGAGCCTCAACACCCTTCACATCTGTGGAATCCCCCTCCAGCCTCAACTCACACCATCTATCTAGATTCCTCCAGTCTCACAGACCACCTTATCTGTCATCTCCTCCAGCCCACAAACTTCTTTAGCTCTATAATTGTCTTTACCGTCACAAACCTCCCTTTGTCTGGTCTCCTACAGCCTCACAATCTTCCCCATTTCTGTAATCTCCTCCAAGCTCACTTTTCTCTATTTTTGTAGTCTTCTCCAGTCTCAGAACCCTTCTTGTCTCACATATCATCCAGCCTCACAGATCAATGATACAAGAACGATATTTCTTTCCTCTAATACAATCCTTATTTTTATTCATCCACATGATGGCGGTACTTTCAATTTCCTGGGCTTCAGGCCCCAGAATTGAAGTCAACCGCTTTACCTCTCTACCTCACTTTTCTCCCGAAAACACTGACCAATCATGAGTCATTTATTCTAATATCTCATTTTCTGAAATAACTTGAAATATTGCTGGGCATCTTCCTATGTGAAGAGTCTCAGAGGACTACAGTACAGAAAAAGGCTTTGTGGCCCATCCAGCCTGGGCTGGTTAAAAACCACACCCTAACTATTCTAATCTAATTTTCCAGCACTTGGCCTATAGACCTGTCTGCGTTGGCATCACAAGTGGGCATCTAAATATGCCTTAAACGCTATGAGGATCTCGGTGCCTACCACCCTCAGAGACAGTGAGGTTCAGTGCCATTGTCACAGCATGATGACATCACAGAGACGAGCTGAGTCTGTGCAAACCAAAGATCCCCCACACACCGTGAAGGACGGGAGGGTCCCTGATAGGGGGCAGAGGAGATTTAACAGAATGGTTTGTAGGAAGAGGGTTTTTAGTTGCATGGATAGGGTTTTTTTTAAAAGTTATAATTTCATGTGACTTAGGTATTGCTGGGACATATTGAGAATATCCATCGACAATAGATGGACTCTCCTTCACAACCTCTCCTCTTGCCTGGGGTATGGTAATCTTCAGGTTAAACCAGCCCGATGGTCAGGTAAGATAATGGTGACTTTACCTTAGGCACAGAGATGCCACTTTGCCTCAGTGGTGTAGAAGGGAATGTTGAATGTGGTGGATGGGACACCACTCCGACACTGCTTCATCTGGAGGATGTTAACTTCCTTTAATATTGTTGGGGCTGTACTCATGCAGGTAAGTGGAAATGAAAAGTGGATGAGTGCCTTACACACAAGAAGCAAACTGTCATTCGGTAATCAGGCGCTTGGGGAAACTGAGATTGATCTCCTTGTTACAAAGGATTTTGAGGGGACCTTTGATAGGAGGTGTTTACAAAAGATAAACATTAGAATGGTAAAATGTACACTCAACTGGCCATAAAAAAGGACTACAGGACATATATTGAAAGTTGTAGGAAAGATCTATTGAGAGAATGGAGTAATAAGAGAGAGATTTTACATGGCAAATGGGAATGAGCAGGAACACAATACTCACACACAATGCGAATATCCAGGTCCTGATGAATTGAGTAATTCTGTCAGAGTTTGGTGTTACAATTATTGAGCTTCCTACCTGAAAGTCCACTTGTAATATCCTGTAACACAAATTCATAAAATCCATCACTGTCAGAGTAGGAATCCACAACATCCCCTCCTCCTGGCCGAGGGTAACTGTGCATTGTTCCTGCTGCACATTATTCCTTGTGGGAGTCAGCAGCTGATTCGAGGGATTTCTATTTGGGTTTCTAGGAATTTCCACATTGGGGCTTCATGTCACTGAACAGAACAACAGGTGTTTGACACAAGGCAAAGAATGGCCAAGATTTAGTGAGATGCAGGCAGCAGGATTTGCTTCCTTTTCTTTCCTTCTGTGCTGCTGCACTGCCACAATGAGACATCAGCTTTTCCGGCCCAATGCAACTTGATGAACAAGTTGTCTCGATTCTGAGAAAGGGGCAGTAAGCTTCTCCCAGTCATTTGAAAAAACGCCCCTGAAAAAGGCAGCAATTACAGATGTGTCATGTTGCCCAGTGCTCCCAACAAAAAGATGAGAAGAATGAGGGAGGATCTCATAAAAAAGGGATAACAGTCAAGTTCCATGAGGGTTAGAGTTTATGGAGAGATATTGATAAATGGGCGACAAGTCGGCAAATGGAGTATATTTTGGGAAAACGAGAAGTTGCTATTTTTTGAGGACATGACCAAAGAACAGTGTTATTTAAAAATGTAAAAACTGTGGAAAACTGCAACACAAAAGGGATTCAGGAATAATTGTGCAGGAAGCATGAAGCGAGCACACAGTTGCAACAGGTAATCGGGAAGGGTCATGGGATGTTATGCTTATGTCAAGGTGTTTGCAGTAGAAGAGTTTGGAATACATGTCTTAGGACAAATGTACAACTTGCTGGCAAGACCACATCTGGAAGAATGCGAGCAGCTTTTTTGGTCCACTTATTCGAGCAAGTATATAACTTCACTGGAGGCATTTCAAAGAAGATGAACTAAGATGATCATTGGTTTGGAGGGATTATGTTTTAAGCTAAGACTAAACAGGTCTGGAATATACTAACTAGATTTTTTTTGAAGAATGAGAGATGTTCTAATTAAAAATAGAGGATTCTTAAGGGAGTTGACAGGATAAATGCAGAGGAAATATTTCTCATCGTGGGAGCAGATTCTTGATAAGGCAGAGAAGAGAGGGTTCTCTTTTGGAATTGTCAAGCTTAAGGCAACACAGACATGGGTAAGGGGTTTCAGTCGCGAATGAGCTGGAGTGAGGTGGAGAGAAGGAGCATTTTAGAGATTGAAATTTCTGGCATTTGTGATTGAAATGTACGGTAAGATGTTTTTCTTGAGACCAGATATGAGAGCATTATTGAGAAGGGTGCAGTTCAGCCTCAGACAGTTCCCAATGAGAGGGATGGATTCAGTACAATAGTAAGGAAAAATAATTTGTAATAATAACTGAAGGCAATGTGTTTTACTATCACAAAGTGTTATTGGAGGAAATTTCAGCTAATCAAGTAGTGGAAGCATGATAAGCAGTTTTATAATTGAGTAACAGTGGAGCAAAGTGATGGAGACGAGTTAGATCTGAACATTGTAGAATACATGTGAAAGTTAACACAGTGCTTGTCGAAGATCTCACCTCCTGGAAGTATGTTGGTGAGAAACAGCATGGGCCAAGGATAGATCCTTGAGGGACATTTACTACATGGATTTCAGACAGGAAAGAGAGATGGAGTGGGATTTTCAAATGACGGTGAGGTCGAACATTGGTTTTAAACAGAATGGGTGAGAAGGACATAACCAGAAAAGAGAAACAGACAGAACAAGTAACAATATCTGTGAATTGGCATCGGGGAAGAGGCAGGGAGGAGGAGGAGAAATAAGAGTTGGAATATTTGTAGTTTCGTGAGAATAGGGCATGTGTCTCCTTCACTTGCCGTTGGAGGGGAGGATGGAGGAGACAGGATGATGGACAGTGTTTTGCAAAGAAACCATGCCTGTGTTAGTGATATTTAAAAATGAGTGAACAAACCTGATGACTAACTTTTATCCAGAATGTTAAAATGTACAACAGAAGTCCAGGTTCAAATCCTATCTCAGCAGATGGTGGAATTTGAATTCAATAAAAAAACTGGAAGAATCAACTGGTTGCCATGGCAACGATTGCTGATGACAGAGAGAAAAAAAAAATCTAATGTCCTTCGGGGAAAGAAATTTGCCAACCTCAGCAAGCCACTCAGTTGCAAATCACTGCAAAGTTTCAACAAAGGAATGAAGCTGGGTGGCCCATTTGGCATCTACCAGGGAACTAGGAAAGACAACTGCAGAATCAGCCCTATCGACCCCCCAAACTCCTGCTTAATAATATCTGGGGGCTAGTGGCAAAATTTGGAGAGCCGCTTCAAAGACGAGTCAAGGAACAGTGTCAGACTCATGGAAACATACCTGGCAAACAATGACACACACCACTATCATTGTCCTTAGTGAAGCCCTGTCCCAGCAGACGTGACAGCACAGTGCTATTCTGACCAGATTATTTGACCTGGGAGTACTCAACATTGACTCTGACGCCTGGAAGTCTCATGGCTCCTGCTGATTACCATGTACCATCCTCCCTTGGTTGATAAATCAGCAGTAGTATTATCGCTAGATTATTAATCCAGAGACCCAGATAACATTCTGGGGACCTGGGTTCGCATCTTGCCATGGCAGATGGTGAAACATGAATTAAATAATGATCTGGAACTAAGATTCTAATGATGACCATGAAACCATTGCCAATTATCAGGAAAGACCCATCTGGTTCACTTATGTCCTTTCCGGAAATGTGCCATCCTTACCTGGTCTGGATGACATGTGACTCCAAACCCATAGTGATGTGCTTCACTCTTAACTACCTTCCAGGTAATAAACGCTGGTCCAGCCAGCGATTTCCACATCCCAAGAGTGAATTTTAAGAAGCAAAAAACTCTATCATGTTGAACAGCACTTGGAGGAAACACTGCGAGTGTGAATAGCACTAAATGTACTCAATGTCCACATCAGGAGTAGTTTGTAGGAGGATTACCAATCAGGCTAGTCGAGTCCTAAAGGACAAAGCTGCTTGGCTGGGACTGCAGCAGGTGCTGACGCACCAAACGGGGAAAATATAGCTGATCTCATCATCACCAATTTCCCAGCTGCAGAGGCATCTGTCCATGACAGGATTGATAACAGCAACCACCGCACAGTCCTGTGGAGACAAAGCCTCATCTTAAACTTGATAATACCCCCCATTGCGTTGGGTGGCACTAACTTCGGCTAAAAGGGACAGACTTGGAACAGACACAGGAGCTCAAAACCAGATATCTATGAGGCTTTGAGAGAGACTGCAACAGTAGCAGACCTTCTCCAGCACAATCTGTAACCTCATTGCCCAGCATATCCTACAGACAGCCATTGCCATTGATCCAGGGGACCAACACTGGTTGAATGGAGAGTATTGGAGGGCATGCCAAGGGCAGCACCAGGCATACCTAAAAATAAGGTGCCAACCTGGTAAAACCACCAAACAGGACTATCTGCATGCCAAATAGCATAAGCAGCAAGAGTTAGAGTTAAGCC
>NW_026728510.1:0-46552 GCF_030684315.1 Stegostoma tigrinum | reverse complement strand
GGCACATTATAGCTGAACCTTACCTAAAACGACCGTAGTCTGTTGCACCAGCGTGAATTCTTTCAGCCTCCCGCACAAGTCTCTCAGGTGAAAGTGCTAAGAAATATTAAGGATCTACACACACTAGGAATTGGTCAAAACATCCAAACTTGTTTTGTGGGTTGGATTCATTCACTGGAATCACGTTTGACAGATGATTGGAAGTTGAAATTCCATTGTAGGATCTGAGATAATAATGTAGACTAACACTTCATCTCCATGCTTACAGCATTGCGTTTTTGACATGCTACTAATGATTATCCAGTACAGTCATAATTCAACAAAAGCTGTGAGCTTGACTACCTGACGCACAATCAGTCAAGTCATTCACTGCAGATCTGGTCTCAATGTTAAATTATAGTATGCTCTGTTTTCTCATGCTGTGACTACTTGTTACTCCAGAATCATTGTAGAAGTTAAATTAGACGCTTCCAACTTCATGTTGACTCTGTCCTAAACTATGTTTAGAATACCTCATTTCATTTTCATAGCACCAAGACTGCCCTGAACAAACAAGTTATATTCTCTGTGACAAGAGAATTGTATGATTGTCAACCATGTCATCCCTGCAGCTGCTAACAGCAGTTAAAGATCACATCATCTTCCATTGTCTTTCCAGCTACCTAAATTATAATGTTGGAGATAGCCATTGTCCTCCTGGCTCTGGCCTTGTGTTAAAATCAAATTTCAGTTTGAAGATTCTCAGGGGTATCTACTAAGATGCCTTGCAATTTTAAAAAAAAACTACCTTCATACAAGAATGATGCTATATTTCATCCTCTGCAAAGTCCGCCTGGAGAGGCTGTTCTACTGTTTACATTTAGTATTGTTGGGAGTTGAACCTCTGACTCACCTATTTTTAACTCAATGCATTAAGAATTCAGTTGCATCTGTCCAAATGCAACAGTATAATTCCACCTTGTTATCCTCAAATATTTTCAAAATGGCACAGGATATCTCTGACATTATCATGCAAGCATACAAATTAGGAGCAAGAGTTGGCCATTTAGCTCCTCTATCCTGCTCCAACATTTAATAAGATCGTGGTTAATCTGATTGTGGCCTCAACTCCACATGCCCCCCTATCTGAGGTAAACATAGTCAAAAATCTTTCCACCTCTGTCACTAAAAATATTACCCCACCCCCAACTCCACTCTTTAAGGCAGAGAATTCATGACCCCCTGAGAGAAAATAATTTTTTCTCATTTCTCCCTTAAATGGGAGATTCCTTTATTTTTATGTTGTGTCCCTCTTCTAGTTTCTCTGCCAGTGTAAACATTCTTGTAGTAACTGCTCTGTCAAGTCCTCTCAGGATCTTGTGTGTTTCAGTAAGATCACATTACTGCTTTAGAATCCAAAGGTTATGGGGTCAACCTGTCCAGGTTTCCCTCATACATTACCCATCTCCATCCCAAGTATCAGGTAAGTCAACTTTCTCTGAATTGCTTCTAATAGATTTACATCTTCCTGAAAAAGAAGACCAAAACTGTACACAAAGGTGACCTCACAAATGCTATATACTACCATAACAAAACATTTCCACTTTATATTCAATTTCCCTTGCAATAAACAACAACAAAGAATGGAATGTTCCTTTTGGAACATCCTGAACTGTAGGAAACAGAATATAAGCATCCTTGATTGAATATCCAAAATGTGTTTTTTTCCCCCTTAATCTTTAGGTGTCCAAGGATGATCGAAGTGATGTGGACAGCAGTTCAGAGGACGAGGATCAATCTGAACAAAATGCCCATGCAAAAACATCGTAACAGCCTTCAAAATGACTGACCAAGAAATTCTACAGTTTCTCAGGATGCAAGTCGAAACTGCAAAAGAAACAGGAAGCTTTTTATTTAAAAAAAACTGTTCTCTGCTATGCAAAATGTGCATTTGAGACATAATTGGCTAACAATGATTTATTGTGGACTGTTTACATAAATCTATCAAAATTATAATTATGATATTTGCTAGTTCAGAGTATTATACTGCACTGTTATGGCCCAAATGATGATAAAAAGGTGAGGATATTTTAGCATGAGTGAATTCTTTTTACTTTATTTCTAAAAATAAACTCATTGGCATGCTATTTTTAAACAACACAAACCAGCTTCATAATTTGAATAAAGTAAAATTGAGTTTTGCAATTAAAACTTTACATCAGAAAGATACTATTTCAAGACAAAAGAAATGACTTCACTGCAATGAGCAGGGTGGGAATATTGGTGATGTTTCTAGTCCTGGAAAGTAGATCTTGGATGAGCAGGATATGAAGGTGCTTTTCTGTCAGGAGTTGAATAGATATCTGGAAGTAAACAGTTTAAACATCAGACTTTCTAAGCCAAAGTACATCAGTGTCTGTGGAACTACGTTGCAATATATCTGGCATCCTTCAGCAGGAGAAAGAAAGAAATGTTATTCTACACTTTCAAAAATTTGTAACGTATTTTGGAATTGATAGGATAAAATAATTAGATTTTTCTAGGTCTATTCAAGTGCATTGTGTTATCTGAATGTAGCAAGTATTAGTAAAATTGGCACTTTACAAATGGATAACCTGACATGGGCAATTTTCTGAAATTCTCTGCACTCAAATGATTGTGCGCCCAGCCACTCAGATGGAAAAATCTCTCAAAGACCTGTGTATGTGCTTCTTAAAAATTTCTCACTATGCATGGATTTTTAAGTGCTCAAAATGGGAGGGGGTGGACACTGTTATCCAGTGTTTTTTTTGTTCTTGAGAACTGAAAGACCAGTCAAACTTGTATATGTGATGAAATAAGTTTTGAGTACAGAACAAACCTCTAGATTTATTATTGGGCTATGAAGATACATCAAAATACTTGTGCAAAGCATAAAGTTGTTAGAATGAATTCCAAAGATGCTGTAAACGTGGGTCCAGTAGCATCTGTTTCAAGTTGATGACGAACTAGTTCTACAGGGCTAGTGTAAAATGCCACTGCTTGTATGATTAAAACAGTAATAAGATGTTACTTCCTCATTGACAATGTAGCGACTGGCTGCTTCTTGATAGTTTGCTATAACTTGCAACAGCATGGGTTATAGCTGTCAGCAGAGAGAATGAGATGTCAGCAAAATAGATACACCAGTGATTGACCAAAGGCAATGTTTCAAATTAGTTAATAGAGCCAACAATGTTACACTTTCCATATTTCATTCTACATGTAATGTTTTCCTACCTCAACAATGTGATCTGAAATCTTGTGTTTCAAAATTTTTATCATTTTAAATGGGACCTATTTGAATGCAGAAAACAGCTAACTATGTATGATATAAACTTGGAATAGTATAGCTTCAAAGTACCATGGCTGCCATCTTGAAATCATGGAAACTGGAATAGTTTCAGCCTTCTGAAACCTGTCCCACCATTTAATTAAATCAAGGCTAATCTATACCTCAGCTCATTCACCTGATTACTTGTCTTTATCTCTTCATACACTCACTAGAAAAAAAGACTCTAGGTCTTGGTCTTGAGGGTTTCAGTTGACCCAGCATTAAGAATCCTTTGGGCAAAGAATTAGATTTCCACTTCTCTTTGTGTACAAATATGCAACTTGATTTTTATTTTTAAATAGAATAGTTCTTGATTTGAAGTGTATGTTTGTTTGTTTTTGGATTTTCCTCACCAAAGGAAATAGATTTTCTGTATCTGCCCTATCAAATCAATCCCTTTATCATATTATTCACCTTGACTAGATCATGCCTTGACCTTCTAAACTGTAGGAAATACACAGCCTGCTTCTTCAATTATGCCTAATATTTTAAACCCTATACTATAATTTGAGAAATCTGTGTTGGCTCAGTGTTTAGCACTACTGCCTCACAGCGCCAGAGACACCACAGGCAACTGTCAGTGTGGAGTTTGCACATGCTCCACGCATCTGCATGGGTTTTCACAGAGTGCTTTGGTTTCCTCCCACAATGCAAAGATGCGCAGGTTAGGTGGATTGGCCGTGCTAAATTTCCCATACTGTTCAAGGATGTGTAAATTGGGTGTATTTGCCATGGGAAATGCAGGGAAATATGGGGTGAGGGAGGGGGTCGTGGGGTGAGTCTGAGTGGGATGCTGTTTGGAGGGATGATATGGACTTGTTAGGCCAAATGGCCTCTTTCCACACTGTAGTGATTCTGTGATATAAGGTGAACATCATTCTTTAAAATATGGTGCCCAAAACTGAATGTAATATTCTAGGTGACAGTCAAGTAAAGTTTCTGCAAAACTGAAACATCACTTTCTCACAGTGGCATTCCAATTCCTTTAAGAAAAGAGCCAACATTATATTAGCCATATTGATTACTTCTATATCTGTTCACATTTGTGATGATTATGGTACGTGGATGCCCAAATCCCTTTGCTACTCTATTTGTTACTCCCTGAACATTAAGAAAATATACCAATGTGATTGGTTGAATAGAGAGTGAATATGTTTAAGTGCCATAAACAGCAGCGATGATACATATTTTGGCAAAGTGGTAAAGCATTTTTAAAATGCTTTTGTTCAAACGAATCTTGAAGCACGTGTCAGCTTCTTATAATTAAATTTAGGGACTTCTTAAATCACCTTCAGCAGCATCCATCTAGCCGCATAACTAATTGATTAGCCTAAATTTCATACCATATCCTCTCTTGTAAATATACACAGAATTCAAGATCCTAATACTGGTCTGCTTTGCTGCATCTGGGTGTAAAAGACTTTGATAGCACACTCGAGTGTTCTCTTCTGATCTCCAAGATTCAGATGGCAAATTAAAAGTATACTAGTATTTTCTTTGGACAAGATGTTGCTGAGACTGAGGGAATACTTAAGTTTACCAATTAAAATAAGTGTACTTCCCAGAAATGGTGGGAGCTGTTGTGATGTAGTGGTAGTGTTCCTACCTCTGAGCCAGGAGACCTGGGTTCAAGTCCCATTTAGTCCACTGGTATGTAATAGCATATGTGAATTGGTCAATTTTTTTTAAAAAAACTAGAAATAGCAGTTATATTCCAGCCTCAAACAACTCTTCAGTGAAGCAGGTTTTAAAGTGATTAGTTCAAAGTTGTCCCTCAATTCCATGATGATGTCTACTCAAGATTGCAGATTTCTGTTGATCTGTCTGAACAGTTCATTTCATAACATCTTCAGGCACATGGGGCAGGTCATCACACAAGGCAGTGGGATTGGGAGCACAGGTTTGCTTCCTTTCATTTCTTACTCTGATTCCATTTTACCTCATCATTAAAGCATTTGGACTCAAAGCATGATGCAGCTTGGTGGACAATTGTCACCATTTTTAATGATTGGTAGCAAATTCCCACTAATCATTGTCATTAAGGTTATTGTTGCATACTGCCAGAAGATTTTCAATGTTTCCTAGGCATTGTCTGGAATTTGTGAATAGGGGAAACAAGCCCTGGCAAGGAAGATGATTTTTGGCCATCTGTTGCAGCGTCTAGTCCATTATAGTTGATTTCGCAAACGTTTTGTCTGATTGTTTATAAGAGTATCTCGAAAGAGGGACAATAGCATTTGTTTAATTGTCTTTCAAATTAATCCACAGAATGTGGTGGAGGTATTGCTGGTGCAATTTCTTTGGCATTATGTCTTGGTAACTGCTAATTTGACGCTAGATTACTGACAATTGCCTGCTTGTATCTTTGTAACATCAGTACATTGTTGCTACGATACAGGCACCTAGAAACAATAAATTACATTAATGCAGCAGCTCTGATGCAGTATAACAGGAATATTATCAGGCAAGAAATGACGTTGAGCTCCTTTAGGATATTGGGAAGAGGTGAAACTACTTAGTCAAAGAGCTATTTAAGGGGCACGCTAACGGGAGAGCGCGGTGGAACCTTTTTGGAACGGTATTCCAGGATTTAGGACTTAAACAGCTGAGGCCGGATAAGAACGCGAGAGAAAGGCCAACCTTTGAATACCAGCTCAGAAAACTTAGGCATGAAAAATCAGTGTCACTGATTATGTACAAAACTTAAATGTATCCACAGCTTGTACGCATGGGATGAATCCTGAGATCACTTCTCTGTAAATCATTAGTCAATACAAAATATATGATTCAAGCATAAGACGTTGTACCATAGGCAAAAATAGACGAGAAAAACTACGCTTAGTTTTTTGACTGCTTGTCTCCTGGCCTTCCCGACTATCATTGCCAGTATAACAGGCCAGGTTAACTACTGAACCAGCTAAATAAACAATCGGCTGTAGTGGCAGAAAGCTCTATATATCCCTATGGTTGTTTTGGTGTTTTCCGACACTAAAGTTGATGGGCAACTGGAAAGAGCGAGCTGAAGAGCAGAAGTTGGAGGCGGGTCAGGAGAACCATCGGGAAATCTCTCGTTTAAAAGCGAAACATTGCTGAAGGGAGGGATCAGCTAAAAATAGCGGCATCGACATCTGCTTCTGCCTCACAAACTGGAAACAGTCACATTCTCTGCAAACTTTCCCCACAGTTTAACTTACCATTGAAGTGTTACGCTTTATTTCTTTCCTCTTTCTTTAAAAGTTTTGGTAGAAATTTGTTGAGGTGACTATGTCTGTATCAGAAGAAACTGACCACAGGTATGTAACGGTAATTATGTGAAAAATGCTAGACCCAAAATTTAATGATAGTGATTTGGAACAAAGCGTATTGTTATTTTAGACCTGCAAATCTAAAGGTCTGAAAAGCAAGTGAGTCCTTTGTTCACCAGAAATGGCTGTCAGTTCATCCAGTTGTAAGTGTTGTGAAATTAGCTTGTGAGGTTTGGAATCTTAATGGCGAGCACTTGAATTCTGAACGTGGCCTTCATAATGATGGCAGCAATAGTCCATGTAGTCGTCTTGAAGGTGCTGGAGTTTGAAGGAAGGCACTTAAATCTTTGATTTTTTTTCCCTTCTGGGTCGCACAGTCCAAATCCAAGACTTCTGTGAGGATTGCTGGCTTTGAGCTGATGCTTGGCAATTCGAGGTTGAAAGCAAGGAGGTCCTCGTGGCAATTTCAATAATTCAAAGTAAAATAAAATAGTCCAAATAGAAAACTGCTGGAAAAACTCAGCAAGTTAGGCAGCAGAGTTGATGTTGCAGGCCCAGTAACTGGCCATTCAGAAGCTGCCCAACCTGCTCTGTTTTTCTAACAATGTTTTGTATTCTATTCTAGATTTCCAGTATCCCAAGTATTTTGCTTTTATGTCTGTCATTTGATACTTAGATGAAATTGTTCTTTATGAGATGAGGTTGTTGGCTTGCTCATTGAGCTGGTTGGTTATCGCACAGACGTTTCATCACCACGCTAGGTAACACGATCAGTACGGCCGCCTGTTAAGGTGGGTTGTATCATTTCTGATGCTGTTCTGCACGGGTTTGTACATGGGGTCTAATTGTTGATTGTGTTATGGGTTGAAAACCAGACCTCATGAAATTCTTGTGCATGTCTGTGATTGGTTTGAGCTAGGATGGAATTCCTTGAGGCCTGGTTTTCAACCCATAACGCAATCAACAAACATATGGAATTAGACCCCATATACAAACCCATGTAGAGCAGCGCAGGAAATGACACAACCCAACTTAACAGACCGATCATTTAATTTCCAAATGGAGTAGAACAACATTGCTTCATTGGAGGCTGTACTGATAGTGTTACCTAGCATGGTGATGAAACATCTGTATGATAATCAGCCAGCTCGGGGAGCAAACCAACAACCCAAGCTACAAGTCTTTGCAAGAACCTTTTTAAATGTTCTTTGGAGAGTTTGGATGGGGTAACAGATTAGATGGGTTTAATGTTTGTAAATACAAGGAACAAGGCAAGATTGGTATCAACATCCAGGCCCAAGGAGCCACCTGATCTAATGACAAAGTTGCAGTAACAAAGATCTGGCTTCAACAAAGGGAGAAACGGGCACATGATAGTCCTGCCTACAATCCATTTAGAAAGTCGAGTGAAGGACAAAGCAGAGGCAAGAGTAGATGGAAAATGCTGTGGCAGAACCAGAAAATGATGATGTACTTGAGGGTTAAAAAACAGAACTGATTTGATAGGAATAAGGAACAATAAAGGAGTTATGATTTTGCAGGGAGCCTACAATAACACAAGTAAATCAAGAGAAGGAGATAGTAAAGCAAAATTCTTGGCAAATTGCAGAAGGTTGCAAGAACTTTGAAGTAGTAACTATAGGGATAGTAATCCAAGTTCCTCTTGTAAATCTTTTCTGCATCCTCTCTCATGCTTTCACATTTTTCCTACAGTGTAATGCCCTGTATTGGGCACAATATTCCATGTTGAGGTTGAACCAGTAATAAATGAAAGCCAGTATTTGATTAACCTGTTTGAATTATTTGATTAAGTAATGGAGAACCTTGATGAGGTTTGTCTGCTTGATATTTTTAAATGAACTTCCAAAAGATGTTTGAAGAAGTAAGAAGCTTGTGAGCAAAATTGAATCATATCAGATTAAAACAGCAATGGATAAGTGGAAATTGGTTCAGGGATAGAAAGATAAATGAAGAGAAAGGGATTGACTTGTTTCTGGGGGCTTGAAGTTCTTCCCATTCAGCTCCAGATAATCTTTCAATTCAATATCTGCACATTCCTAACTAATGAATCAGCATTGTGATGGTTTAGATGATTAAACCTCGGTAATCTGCATTATCTTGGGTATCCTAAAGTTCAAGTTCAGCCTACTTAATGTATAAATGTCCTAAACTTGAGTGAATAATATTTATCATAACAAGGAATTAAATGTCACTTAAAAACAAGCAAAAGTGCCACTTAAATTGACGACTTTTTTTTTATTCTTTGGGATACGAGCATCATTGGAAAGACCAACATTTGTTGCCCATCCAGAATTACCCTTGAAATGAGTATGCTGGAGACTTTTTAGAAGGCAATTCAGAGCTAACCACGTTTGCTGTGGATCTAGAATCACATATACGCCAAACAAAAAAAATTCCTTCCCTGAAGGATCAGGTGGGTCTTTATGATAATCAATGTTCATTCCTAGTCACCATTACAGAAATTAGCTTTGTTTCAGATTTTGTTAAACTTAACCTCCACCAGCTACCATGGTGAGATTTGAACCCATGCCTTAAGAGTTTAGGTTTCCATATTACTAGTTCAGTGACATTACACTATACCATTACCATCCTATCACAGACTTATAAGAGAGCTCTCCTTTACTCAGGTTTATGTTATTTCTCCTGTCTTATTTTTACTTAGCACAGATCCATGCACACAGCCCATACCAGAGTATTTGGGTAAATTAGGAAGTTTGTTTCCATTTTAATGAAGTGTTGAGAGAAATTTGCATGTGATCTCTTGTAGGTGTGACTTTGCAGCATGATAATAAAGGTGCAGTATGACTTTTTTTTATTCCACTTTGTCTGCTTTTCAGGGGCTGGGAATTCTGCAGTGAGTAACTCATCCTCACCTCCCAAAGCCTGTCTATCTTCTTTAAGACACAAGTCAGGTGTTTCATGGAATACTGTTCTTTTACATGAATGAGTGTAACTGCAATAACACTGAAAGATTCATTGTGGCAATTTACCAAGTTTCCCTTAAGAGCAGCTCGCAAAGCCATGACCTCTCCACCTAAAGGGACATGACCAGCAGATATATGGGAACACCGCCATCTGCAAGATCCCCTCCTGGTCACGCATCATTCTGACTTCAAATTATATTGTCATTCCTTCAATGCTACTGGTTCAAAATCCTGCAACTCCCTTTGTTGTGGATGTATCTACATCCTATAAGACCGCAGCAGTTCAAGCAGGTGTCTCTCCATCACCTTCTCAAGGCAACTGGGGATGAGCAATAAAAGCTGGCCTACCTAGTGACATCCACACCTAAAAATGAAGAACAAAAATACAGAATTCAAAGGCAAATGCATATCTGTTTATTTTTATACTACATTTCTGAGGTAGGGAAACCACTCATTGTCCCGAAACCTCAAGTTTGAAAGTAATTTATTGACCATTAATTGACTTGAGTAATTTATGACTAAGTGCTGTTATCTGGCTTTCCATTGGAGATGCTTGAGTAGTGTCCTTCATTAGTAGCTTAACAGCTAAAGGCATGCTTCAGCTTTTAAAAACAATGCTTGAGTTTTCATACTGTAAGTTAGAAAGCACAGGGTAGATTAATAGGTGGGACTTGATTCAAGTTTAGGCATGGTGCCAGAGTTTTAAATGATCATGTCTGTAGATGGTAATAACATTTATTATGGATCAGTCCATCCCCGCCCCTTAAAATATATTAAGAAGATCGCCTAGACCTTAAATTTTCCTGATTTGTTTTTAAAGGCATGTGTAAGGTATTGTGTTCCTGATGCAATTCAATAGGTCAAACTACAATGCTTGAAGCTAAACACACTTTATTCTTGCAGTATAGTTAAAATACAGACAAAATAAGAACAAGAAAACAAATTAGCTTAACTGTAATTCTAGCAAAATACTTTTATTTACAAGTTAACTAGCATTGATTAGCTGTTCCAAGGTAGTAGCATTCCATAAACACACCCTTAGTAAAAGCAAGGTCAGTAAAATAGACTGTCTCATATGCAATTCTAACAGCAGGAAGAGAACCCCAGCTTTTATCTGTAACAGAGAGAGGAATAACAGTTTCCACATCCTGCTCCAAGACCCTAGCAACCACTGAAAGCTAAAACTAAAATCCTGGTACTGTGGGAACTTGACCCCATCCATTTGTGCTGCTTCTTTGTCTGATTTTTATATTTAAAAAACCCAAAACCATCTACATTGCTGGGCTCAGAGCAGACAGCTTGGCAAGAAGTTTACACTTTCTTTATGAAGAAACAGGACAAAACAACTCATTTTAAAGGCACATCTCGTAACACATGAACTGCAAAGAAATAACCAACTCTTAAGGTAACATAGGTACATAGAAAATAGGAGCAGGAATGGACCATTTGGCCCCTTGAGCCTGATGTGCCATTCATTATAATCATAACTGATCATCCAAGTCAACAGCCTGTTCCTCCTTTTCTTCCTTATCCTTTCCTCACTAAGTGCTATATCCAACTTCTTGAAATCATACAATGTGTTGGCCTTGACTCCTTTCCATGATAGCAAGTTCCCTGGGTCAAGAAATTTCACCTCAACTCAGTCCTAAATGATTTATCCCACACTTTAGACTGTGACAAATGTATAGATGTATAACAACTGAGCTCAGGTAAAGTGGAGGTTGGATGGTGTTAGACAACTGGAAACGGGTAATGATATTGATGGTGTTGATTGTTATAAGAACCTTGCCTTGGGGTCAAATATAACACTAAATTCATGGACAGTCTGATTCAGCCTCTGGCAATACCAGGGAGAAGTTTGGACTGGGTGCCAAATTTATAAAAAAAGGGGTTAACATGATATGTAAAAGACCGGAGCCAGAGGAAAAAGTGAGTCAGAGGAGATGGTAGAAGCACAAAAACGCAGTATTATAACTATTACTGACCTCACAGCTGCTCAGTCCGTAGGCTTTAGCATTTTTGGCAACTACTCAGGCCTTCACCTCAGCATTTGGTACAGTTCGGTTGTCTAGGTCTGGATTTTCTCCCTGAAAACATCTCCATCTTCTTCTGGCAGCATCTGTGAAGGAGAAAACAGTGTTAACGTTTCTGGTCTGGTGACATTTTCTCAGCAGGTTCTGAGGTTTTCCAGCAACTTTGTTTTTGTTCCTGATTTACAGCATCAGTGGTTCTTCAGTTTTTTTTTTAATCCAGCTTCGTCTGCTCGTTAAGGCACTCCTTAAGGCACTTACCTGTCTCATCAGACCTTTGCCTATCTTCCTAATATCTGCCTTTTTGTCTCTGCAATCTTCTTTACAATTTTGCATCTGTGAAGTGTCTTGGGGTGTTTTTCAACCTTAAAAGATGTGTATATTTAGTCATTTGCTTGGCCTTTTTTACTGTTTAAGGAATAGTGAACAAACTATTGTTGTTACCAATTGCATATTTACAAACCAGCTGGATCTACGTAACATTGGTGAGATGACAGTCTTCAAGCTCTTCTTGGTTCCAAAGCAAAGCTTAAAAGATTTTGCCCAATTATTTCCAGACAGGCATTCTGTAGTTGTCTTAAGAATTGCTGGCAACTATGGCAGATGCCAATAGATAGAACATATGGAATTCATGCTTGGTCTTGTGGCACACCCGTGACTTGTCGGTTTAAAAAGTCTTATTACCAAACTTCATACGTAAGGCAGTACTGCCTATTTAAAATAAAAGGTTCAACACCTGTTTATCTTAATTTCACTCTTGTGAAGTCACCATCCATGGCTTAAAGATTCAAAATAAATGCTTTCCTTTTTACTTTTAAAAGCTAATGCCTTAAGGACTTTATTTTTTATTTCATGGTATGTAGATGTCAATGGCTAGGTCAGCATTTATTGCCCATCCCTCAATATCCTGGAGATGGGTGGTACTGAGCTGAATTAAAGAATGACTAACTATGCTTTGCTTAACTTTCATTTGTTCAGACAGCCAGCAAAGACACAATGGTATGACCGTAAAAATTATGTGTTTGTTGAGTTCTGCGTAGAAGATAGCAAGAATGTTGATATTAAAATTGAAAAATTCAAACTAATCTTCAGGTAAGAAACTGTTGTGTTTGCTGTGAATTAGTTATTTTGTTGCATTGATCACTGTAACATATAAACTTAAAAGCAAGTCAAACTCACATTGTGCATATGTGAAGATGTAACTCTAACATGATACTTAGATTATACTAATCTATCATAAAATGACCTTTTGTCTAAAATGCCTATTGTCATTGAGCAGGATGTGAGAAACCACAGTTTCTAGTTACTTTATTTTGGAGCTGTTCTTAAGTCTTTCTGCCTAAAGGTCAACTTACTTTAGCTCATAGATACTACCAGAAACTCTATCTATAAGAAAGCTTGAATGTGATGCTGATTGAGACCAAATATTTTAACTGCAGCCAGATGGCACAATGTTGTGAAATTCCAATGTTCTGTGTCATGGAGTAGGAAGACGTATTCTTAATTTCAGTCATATCATTGTGAAAAGCAGATGTGCAGTGTTGCTTACAGAGGGAGAAATTTGAACAAGTTGCTTTGTCCTGCTTTCACCCTGCTTATTGACCAAATGTAGGGCAGAGATGAGAGGGAGCATATGAGGACACTGTCAAGATAATCTTAAATTTACAAAAATCCTGGTGTCGGGCAAAAAGGGTGAGTTCCAAATAATTTTCCTGATTTTTGAATTGGCTTTATTGAATAGAATTAGCTTTCTTTGAGTGCCGAAGTAAAGCCTGTTGTTTCTCTTCTGGATCAAACCCAAGATCTGGTTATGACCTGAATGAACTCCTGCCAGTTGTGCATGACTGATTAGGGAACTATTAAAGGCAGCTTTACTGAAGGAAAATAAAATGCGTAGGTTGTAAATACAGGCAATCATCCATATATTTATATGAAGTAATATGAAACATTATAATTATCAACAGTTTTCTACTTTCTAATTTTAACAGTTGCAAGTCAGCAGATAACACAGAACTCTACAATAACATTGAACTGTACAGCAAAGTGGATCCAAATGTAAGTAGATACCATTCATACACACTTCAGTATAACCCTGGATAAGCTGATAGGCTAAAGCCTATATGTTTCATAGAAGAGTTGACAGTCCAATTCTGGAAAATTATTGCTTTGACTATTTAAATCCATGTTGTTGTCAATACACTGCCAATGTAGTGACTGACAACGTTTTCTGATGGAGTGCTAAGAATATTTAAGTCAAGCATTCACTTCTTGTCTGCACTAAGCTGGATGATCTCAAGACTAAGCAGGAGTTAAGTTGGTATAGAGGCTCTTCTTTCTTAGGACTAGGAGTGGGAAGAATAATTAGTCTTCCTGTCCATATCGTTTTCCAATATTCCTTGCTGGAAAGTGTGCATCTGTAGATTTGCATATGTCAGGAGTGGGAACTTTGCATCTATGTGAGTTTTTTTTAAATGAGATATTTTCCCTTGCTCTTTCTGTGCTCCAAATCCCATTATCTTTCATCCTTTCTAAATGTGTCCTTCCATTTAAATTTTCCTGCCCTCAGCCACACTATCTCTATCTCTGGCCTCTCTATCCCATGGTTTCATTAACACCTACAGTTTCACTATCATTTCTAGTTTCTCTGTTGTTAGCAAAGATCTTTTTAAACTCCAATGTTTTCTGCTGCAACTCCTCACAGAATCCCATTCAGCATTAAGGACGGAAAGAAATTTCGTTTGGGGGAGCATCTCCTTGCCGAATCCTTGACATGAACTTCTGTATTGGGAACATGGATTGCAGGCTACGTAAGACCACTTGATGGGCTAGATTCTGGGTCTAGAGAGCTGCCTTTTGGACCAGCCTCTGTAATCACCTATCCACGCCTCTGATGATTTTATAATCCCTATAATGTCACCTCTCAACCTCCTATGTTCCAGGGACACATGTCCCAGCCTATCCAGCCTCTCCTTATAACTCAAACCCTCCAAGCCCTATAACATGTGTGGAGGATAACAAAGTGTGAAGCTGGATGAACACAACAGGCCAAGCAGCATCTCAGGAGCACAAAAGCTGATGTTTCGGGCCTAGACCCTTCATCAGAGAGCTAGGCCCGAAATGTCAGCTCCTGAGATGCTGCTTGGGCTGCTGTGTTCATCCAGCTTCACACTTTGTTATCTTGGATTCTCCAGCATCTGCAGTTCCCATTATCTCTGAACACGTGTGGAAGCTTCTATTTATGTATATTGCAGCAAACGTCAAAAGTATATGCTTTCACTTCCCTTCTCCTACCCTCCCACTCAGGGGTTAAAAATGTGGTATTGAATGCTAGTCAGTGCAGTCAGCTGTTGTGCCTGATCAAGTGACTACCAAAATAATTACATATGGACTTCCTTTACTTAAAAAAGTGGTTTAATCGCTTTTACTTTTCCTTCAATTGACAGGATTCGAGACACAAACGTTCAGACAGGTCAGTAACACTCTTCATGAGGAAAATTGATGGTAAAAAAGCTTGGCCAAGGCTGACCAAAGACAAAACCAAGGTACGGTTTTCAGCTAATATTTAAATTGCCATGACTTGGAACACTTTTTAGGGACGTTATTATAATGTGTACCTGTCCAACAGAGTCATACAGCATGGAGATAGACACTATAAAGTCCAAATTGTCCGTGCTGACCAGGTTTCCCAGACTAGTCCCATTTACCTGCATTTGGCCCACATCCCTCTAAACCTTCCTACTCGTGTACCTATCCAAATGTCTTTTAAACGTTGTAACTGTATTTGCCTCTATCACTTCCTCTGGCAGCTTGTTCCACATATGAACCACCCTCTGTGTGAAAGGGCTGGTTCTCAGGTCCCTTTTAAATCTTTCCTCTCTCACCTTAAACCTATGCATTCTAGTTTTGAACTCCCTACACTAGGGAAAAGGCTGTTCACCTTATCTATACCCCTCGTGATTTTATAAACTTCAATACCGCTCCAGGGGAAAAATGCCCCAGCCTATCCAGCCTCTCCTTATAACTCAAAACCTCCAGTCCCTGTAACATCTGTGGAAGATTCTATTCATAGACATTGTAGGGAACATCGAGAATATGTTTTCACTTCCCTTTTCCCACCCTCCCACTCACAGATTAAAATGTGGCATTGAATGATGGTCAATGCAGTCAGTTGTTGAGCATGACCAAGTGACTACTGAGAGCAGGAGCCTGAGAATATTTCCTGTTTCAGATTTACAGCTATGTGTTTTTTATTTCTCATTTTACTATGAGGAAGAGTTAAAGGCAAACTGTTGCATGGCACTGATAAGGCATTGTTATTGTTCTTGTCTCTGCATTTCCATTGGTCATTGTAGGCACATTAATATGGTTAAAATTGTATCAGAGATAATGGGAACTGCAGCTGCTGGAGAATCCAAGATAATAAAGTGTGAGCCTGGATGAACACAACAGGCCGAGCAGCATCTCAGGAGCACAAAAGCTGACATTTCGGGCCTAGACCCTTCATCAGATGAAGGGTCTAGGCTTGAAACGTCAGCTTTTGTGCTCCTGAGATGCTGCTTGGCCTGCTGTGTTCATCCAGCTTCACACTTTATAATATTACATTAATATGGTTAGTATTTTGCAGCTCAGTGTTTGTGTGATACATCTGTTTCTTGCACTGTCTGGTCTTAATGGGGCAGAGGTCAATGTTTACTACTCAGCTGCATATTAGATAGTCAGGATGTCCACCATATCTGCCTACGAACACAAGTGAGAGACAGGAACCATTTAACAATTGGGTTTCATCTATATAATATTGTCAAGCTTGCAGCATTCGTTTTGCCCCTGACCTGACAAAAAATTCTGAAAACCTACCTGTGCTGATTCTGGATTGTTCCGATTTACTGGCTGTTTTTCTGACCAATGTTTTCATTGCTGCAACATCAATGGGAGAAAAAGGCACTGTGAATAGTTTCCATAGCGGTATCTGAAATTTGAATTAGGATCCTACACTCCTTTCCTATTTAAATAAATCTCCCTCTTTTTCAGATAGGATTATCTATTTCAAGGCTTGTTTGAAAATACAGTTAGTCGAATAGGTCTCAAACTGGTGTCTGTAATTGTCTGCAGAGACCTTCCAGGGGTTCTGCATGCAAGGCTTGTCCACATTGTGGACTACTACCTGGGTGGAGGTGATCTAATCAACCTATTTAGAGATGTTACCACATATTCTTGGACCTGGGTTTCTGGGCTCAGAGGTAGAGACACTACCACAGTGCTGCGAGAGCCCTCCTACAGGCCTGCAGTATTTTCTAATCAACCTGCTCAGAGATTACACATCCCTGGAACAAGTGGATCTTGATTCAAAGGCTCTTGGCTCACAGGTGGGGACACTAGCACTGTGCCATGAGAGTGCTCCTGAGGACGTGCTATCATGTGTAAATGCATGCAGTGCAGCTGGAGGCAGCCAGTATACAACAGATTGGCACCTGTCCCTCTGATGCACACTCATGTTCTGGTACACCTGGATTTAGGTTCTTGCTTTCTGTCTGTTCCTAAGCTGCCCACAATCATTCCTTCTCCATGTTCTGCTCTTCACATTCTTCTCCTGTCTCTGTTGTATGCTTTATCCATGGTTCCTGCTTTCTCTCTGCTCCTCTTGTCCTTTCTCCATGTTCTGTTCTCGCTGAGCTTCTCCTATTGGGCAAGGATAGAGTGGGTACACACTTCTTTTTGACAATCTCATGTAAAATACCCGAAACATCTTTAAAGATATATTACATAAGATATTTATCTATTAACTTTGTATATTTTATATTTGTATTAGAAATATATTTTAAACTATAACCTATCTTAAATATCATTGCAACATGTTTTACACCTTGCATATCATTTAAGTGAGGATCCATAATTACTGAACTATTTGCAAAGGGGTCCTTCATCCAATGAACTTTGAGGACCAGTAGACAAGTGAGAGGGAGTTTTTTTTTGTTTATAGTTTTTGACCCATTTTCCAACATGAAAAATGATGGTAGGCAAATTAAAATGGTCACTCCAATCTTTAAAATAAGATTAACTTACTAACAGAAACTCATTTCATTCACTCGCAGGTTCAAAATATGTTTTTGATATGAATGTCATTTGTTTTTGAGTTCCAGTCTTAGTTGACTCTATACCTATATCCCAAGGGCAAGATGATGTCGCATGCAATGGGTAACTTGTTCCTTGATTCATCTGGAAACATAGATAAAACCTGAGTGTTTTTCTTCTACAGCATGCCTGGTTAACAGTGGACTTTGATAACTGGAGGGATTGGCACGATGATGATGAGCAGATGATTGGCTTGGAACACTATGCAAATGTACGTTCGACCTTTATGGATTATGACCATTGCAATTAATGAAAACCTGTAACTCACTTCAGTTGTAAATAACAGCTAAAGGCAAACTCAAATGTGTTTTCCGCATGTGATCCTAAATGTGGACATGCTTTACTTTTATAAGCTTAATATTCCAAAGATACAAAGCTTATTTCACTCTAGGCTCTCTGTTTAATTTTCTGTTGCTATTTCCTCATATAATTGTTGTTTTTCTGTCATGTATTTTTAAATATTCTCTACCTTGGGATTTGTTTCACTTAAATATTTATCCAGTTACGTGCCATAATTCACCGTGAGCAATACCTACTTTTCACTAGATCCATTGTGCAACAGTAACTATTAATATATATTGTGGAATACGATGGCCCAAGTTGCTAGCTCCAACTCCTGCAAATCTTCCTTCTTCTTGTCTAATCAGTTCTGGTCACAAGTTACGTATGTCATCAACACCGAGCCAACTTTTCTTCAATATTTCTGGTTATAGTTTATGTTTCTGTTTCTCCTTTCTGAATGAATATTTTAATTATTTTGCATTGTATTTCATCAGCCCAAATACAGAAATCATGTAACATAATTTCCTAATTTTAGTTTTTTTGCTCAACTTCATTTTAACAAAACCAAGATTTCTTGGAGATGCAGCTGCCCCAGAAATACCATTTAGAAGATAATAAATGGATAAGTCTCCCCAAACCAAGCATGTTCCTTGCTATCCCCAAGCTGGCTGCACACAGGTATACTCCCTACACATGCTTCCTAAGTCCATATGTTAACCAGAGTGCTTATACTCTAAGCCATCTCGCCTACAACTAAGCAAACCTGGAGATCATTTCTGGGTCTGATTAATAGAAATTGATTGCTCAGAATAGTCAGCAACTCGGTTAACATTGTATCATGTGAAGAAAGTGAACTAGATGGATTTTCTCTCATCTAATAATTCCTATGTTCCTCTGTTCCTGTTGAATGCAGTTGAATTGCACTTAATCCATATGTATAAGGTACTAGAGGCCATCACTTAATCCCTGGTTCTGTATCAGATATAATAGGAACTGCAGATGCTGGAGAATTGCGATAACAAGGTGCGGAGCTGGATGAACACAGCAGGCCAATCAGCTCCTAAAATTGGTCTGCTGTGTTCATCCAGCTCCACACCTGGTTATCCCTGGTTCTGTATTTCCCATTTTCTTCATCTCTCAACAGTTGCATATTGTTGCTCCCATCTGGCCTCCTAATAAGCCCATTCTCCCAATATAGTCAGTTTGTGTTTCATGCTTCCTGTTTACTTCGAGCCCTGCTTGTGTTGCTTTCCTATTTAATATAAACCGCCCCTTGCATACTCTCACTAGGTTTTGTCCAACAACCAGGTTTCCATTTATCCCTGATAATGCATGGCTTACTTCACCTGAAATTCTGTGCTTTTTTTAACTTCATTCTGCCACAATCCAGCTAATTAAATTTTCTCAAGAAGGGCCCTGACCTGAAATGTCAACTTTCCTGCTTCTCTGATGCTGCCTGGCCTGCTGTGTTCCTCCAGCTCCATATTTTGTTATCTCTGACTCCAGCATCTGTAGTTCTTGCTGTCTCTAATTAAATTTTGCCTCTTTTCTGATTGCCATTTAAAAGAAAAATATTCCACTCCCTGTTATAAATTTGAGGCATTTTAAGTTGTCTTTTTCACTTGTAGAAATTAAGCAGCCACCGATTATTAACAATTTTGGGTCAACCTTACATTGCCTCTTGGGTTCAAACTGGTGTCACTCAGAAGCAAATCCTGTATCGCTTACCAATAACTCATCTGTCATATCTAAAAAGACTTTAAAGTGTGACGCTGACATTCTCCTGCCATATAAAGTAGATATTCTAATTTTTATTCTTTTCCTCTCTTGTAGACTTTACTAATCTCCTATGATCCAAAATGATTAAGATGTCATAAAATGAGATTAGATTCCACTCATTAATTTACATTGTTTTCCGATCTGTTAGTGGCGTCCTTCCATGCTGTAGGATGCTATAATGACAGCAAATTTCACCTTTAATTCTTTTCAGCCTCTTCAGATAATTGTTAAAATGATAAATAGAATATGTTAGGTTCCCTCTATTGGTATGCATTTCGACTTGACGTCAGTCATTTGTTTCCTCAGGGCCAGTTTAGCTCTTCAGGGGGGGCTGTTCTTTACATGTCACACCTTAGCAATTCTTCCCAATTAATACAAAACATGTGTTATTGTATTCTTTGGTTCTCTCTCATGGAAATTTATTGACTCAACCTCTGTCAGGCTGCTATCTGTTTTGTGTCCGGACAGCCCACTTATCCAATCAACCAGCAATTGATCTGCAAGTGATGCCAGCTCATTCCAAGACCAAAAATTACAGTCTCTCCTAACATCTTGTGTCAATCTATGCTGGCAATGTCTGAAATGCCCTAAAATTTCACTTGTTATCCCAGGTGTTACAAGTTTAAGTCTTAATGGTTCCCGTATTTTAATTGATAAGTTTGCATTTTAAGGTTCTAGCTACTTTGAACTAAACTCAAAAACTTAGATTTACTTGTCTTTTAAGATCAATGTCAACAGTGCAAGTTTTTGATTCCGTTAGAATGTGAATTATGAAGTACATTCTTAAATCTTTATTGCTTTCACAATTTTACGTTGGCAAACTTTCTGAATGTTGGTACTAATGGTAAACAAAACACTGACAATTGGGGATAATGGGAACTGCAGATGCTGGAGAATTCCAAGATAATAAAATGTGAGGCTGGATGAACACAGCAGGCCAAGCAGCATCTCAGGAGCACAAAAGCTGACGTTTCGGGCCTAGACCCTTCATCAGAGAGGGGGATGGGGAGAGGGAACTGGAATAAACAGGGAGAGAGGGGGAGGCGGACCGAAGATGGAGAGTAAAGAAGATAGGTGGAGAGAGTGTAGGTGGGGAGGTAGGGAGGGGATAGGTCAGTCCAGGGAAGACGGACAGGTCAAGGAGGTGGGATGAGGTTAGTAGGTAGCTGGGGGTGCGGCTTGGGACCTATTTTATTCAGTTTAACTGTTTCTTTTTCAGATGCTGAAAGAACTGAAGAATACTGGGCCACCTCCTGCAATGGATGATCTAGATGTAAATATTGAACAATACTGAAATTGGTTTTGGTTAAAAAAGACACACAAATCCAGTTTCTTTCAACTTATTGTGGTTCGTTTAGCCAACCAAAATAACACATTCTAGTAAAAACCAGAAAACCTCTGCATGAGCATTTCCAAAAGCGGAGAACACAGCAGATTTCCTGTTCCCAGGAGATTGCTTGACCACATGTGGCTCAACAAAACATTACAGCTGCGTGGGAAGAATGTATATTTGTAGGGGTTGCTGTCAATGGTTCCAGGTGCAGAGTCTGGAAAATCTATATTCAAACCACAACATATATTAAATGAAAGAAAAATGTCTGTTTATCAGTATCTTTCACTGCCACTGGTTGTCTCAAAGCACCTTAGGACCAATTAAGTACCTTTTTGAAGTGCTGTTTGTTTTGTATTGTCAGAAACATAGCAACCAGTTTATACACAGCAAGTTCCTCCAATGTTAATGTGATAAAGACCAGATAATTGTTTTATTGATATTGACCAAGGAATTTGCCATGCACACTGTCAGAAGGACATGATTTGCACAGGAGAGTTTGCAGAGGAATTTCACCAGGACATTGCCTGGGATGAAAAGTCTCAGTTATGAGGACAGATCTGACAGGCTGGGTTTGTTTTCCTTGGAGCAGAGGAGGCTGAGGGGGCATCTTGTTGAGGTTTACAAAATTGTGAGAGGTACAGAGTAGATTGTGAGAATCTCTTCCCCATAGCAGATGTGTCTAAGACCAAAGAGCACAAATTTAAGATTAAGAGTGAGTAAGAGGAGTTGTGAGGAAAAAGAAAATCACCCAGCAGCTGGTAGAAGTATGGAAAGTGCTGTCTGAGAGGATGGTGAAGGCAGTTACTCTCACAACATTTTTGAAGCATTTGGATGAGCACTTAAAATGCCAGGGCATAGTGGGCTATGGACCAAGTGCATGTGATTAGAGTTGTTTGGTGTTTCTTGACTGGCATAGAGAGGTGGGCCAAAGGGCCTGTTTTGTATACTGCATAACTCTATGACGCTAGGAAAATCTCCTCTTCACAATAGTAGTAGTACACAATCTCTTACACCCATCTCAAGTAGAATCCCGACAGCGTAGCATTCCCTCGGTAATTCCAGCTTGTTATTTGTGCTGAACTTTTCAGTGAGACTAGTACCTCTACTGACCCATTTTAAAAATTCTTTCAAAGACTGCGGCCACAACTGGCTGGGTCAGCATTTATTAATCCCTAATTGTCCTTGAGAAAGTGCTGTTGAGCCATCTTCTGAACCACTGCGGTCCATGTGGAAAAGGTACACCCATGACGCTGTTATGAAGGGGTTTCCAGGATTTTGACCCAGAGACAGTGACGGAACGGCAAAATATTTCCAAGTCAGGACGGTGTGTGATTTTGAGGGAAACTTTGCAGGCAGTGATGTTCTCCATGCATCTGCTGTACTTGTCTTGCTAGGTGGTAGAGGCCATGGATTTAGGAGTTGCAGTTGAAGTCGCCTTGGTGAATTCTGCAGTGTATCTTGTAGAAATTACTGTTGCCAAAATGAGTTGGTGATGGAAGAAGAGAATGTTGAAGGATGGGGTTCCAATCAAGTGGGCTGCTTTGTCCTGGATGGTGTCAAGATTCTTGAGTATTGTTGGAGCTGTACTCATTCAGGCAAGGGGAGTGTACTCCATCACACTCCTGACTTGTCCCTTCTAGATGGTGGATGGACTTGGGGATTTGGAATACTGCATTCAGTTCTGGTCCCCCTGCTATAGGAAAGATGTTGTGAAACTTGAAAGGGTTCAGAAAAGATTTATAAGGATGTTGCCAGGGTTGGTGGATTTGAGCTATAGGGAGAGGCTCAGTAGGCCGGGGCTATGTTGCCTGGTGCGTCAGAGGCTGAGGGGGTGACTTTATAGAGGTTTATAAAATTGAGTGGCACGGATAGGGTAAGGTCTTTTTCCCAGGGTAAGGAAGGCCAAAACCAGAGGGCATAGGTTTAAGGTTTAAGGTGAAAGGAGAAAGATTTAAAAGGGACTTTAGGCAACATTTTCCCTGCAGAGGGTGGTACATCTATGGAATAAGCTGCCAGAGGAGGTAGCGGAGGTGGGTAGAATTATAATATTTAAAAGACATCTGAATGGGTGTATGAATAGGAAGGGCTGAAAGGAATATGGGACTAGGTTGATTTAGGATATCCGGTCAGCATAGACGAGTTGGACCGAAGGGTCAGTTTCTAGCTATATATCTCTATGACTCTATCACTCTAAGTTAACTATTCAGCTCAGTACATACATCTCCAATAGCACAGAGCTCAGATATGAGAAATTTTCACTCTTTTTAGGGAGAGTGAATCAAGCATCTCTGGATGGACGGTTTAGACAATAAAAGCATAAGAATGACTTGCCTTGTAGTTTCTGAAATCAGTACAAGTCCACCATTGGACAAGCTGAAATCAGTTCAAAATCATTTTCCCATATTGCACGGCAAAGGACCGGAAGTTTTGACTTTTTTGTTTCCAGTGTTATCTTTGGTCCCAGATGTGTTAAACTTGTGAAAACCCGAGAGCACAGTAGAGTAATTAATTTTCTGAAGAAGGGTCTCGACCCAAAACGTCAGCTTTCCTGCTCTTCTGATGCTGCTTGGCCTGCTATGTTCATCCAGCTCGACACCTTGTTATCTTAGCACAGTAGTGTAGTGGTCACAGTACAGAATTTCAAATGTCACCACGACTAGCTGAGTAATTGAATTCAACAGATCCGATACTTTGTAGGCTGAATGGAAAGTTGCTTTTAAAAAAAAAACTGGTTTATCAACGTTTGATTGACTGATTGAATTGATTTTTACTGTGTCCGAAGTGTCCTAGCAAACTATAAACAGGTATAATTATAAGATAAAACACTGCCTCCATTATTTTCTAATGGCAGTAATGGACAGGAAATAAATGTGGCTTTACCTGGATCCTGAGAATTTTTTTTCTTTTGTAAAGTATGACAAAATATAACGATTAGCTGTGTATGACACTGGGAGTTTTTTCTTCATTTGTTTATGAGATGTGGGCATCATTTGCTAGGCCAGAATTTATCGCCCATTCCAAATTGCTCTTGAGAAGGTGGTGGTGAATTGCCACCTTGAACTGTTGCAGTCTGTGTTGTGAAGCTACTCCAATTACACAGTTTAATGATTTTGACCGAGCAAAAATGATAATTTGTTTCTAAGTTAGATTGGCTAGTGACTTGGAAGAGATTTACAGGGAGTGGTGCACCCAAACATCTGCTGTCCTCATTAAAGGTGGTACAGGTTACAGCTCTGAGTGGTGCACTTGGAGAAAGTTTGGTTTCATTGGTGAATATTTTGTTTATTTGTACTGTAATTACTTTGCCTCTCTGACAGTGACTTTGACTTCACTGTAATTGGATGCTTTATAACAAGTTATAATATCAGTTATTTCATTGGCATGTTTTCCTGGATAAGTGCCAACAGATTGATTAAAATCTGTAATTTTCTTCCCGTCAGATAAATTGCTTTATAAAGTTGCTAAATATTTATCATTGTTCCCTGTGGATGGATTAGTTTCACAACAATACCTGATTCAAGAATCTGGAAAGGAAATTTTAATTTTTTTTTCTCTGTTATTGAGATATGAACATCTCTAACAAGACCAGCATTTATTTCCCATCCTTATCCACCCTTGTGAAGGTGGTGGTGGTGAGCTGCCTTCTTAAACTGCTACAGTCTGCATGGTGTACTTCCAAAATGCGATTTTCTGCAGTGGCTTAATAGAATCAAGTGACTTGCTAGGCTGTGTCAGAGGGCATTTAACCATTGATGTCAGTCTGGAATTACATGTAGGCCAGATTGGATCAGAATTGCAGACTGCCTGTTACGATGGACAAGTGAGCCAGATGGGCTACCTCCCAACCCATCATCCATTTCTGGTCTCTGGATCATTTGACCAGTAACACTGTGCTATCATTCCTCTAAGCATTTCACTATGGCATGTAAGAGAACACTGGATGGTTGTTTGATTAGAAATGGTGTGTAGAGATATGGAGAAAAGGCAGGAGATTAGTTCTAGGTGATTGAACTGGTGCAGACACAATGGGCTGAAAGGCTTCCTTCAGGTGCCAACCAATTCTGTGAACAATTCAAAGAAGCCTAAAGCCAAAGTATCAGAGATAATGGGAACTGCAGATGCTGGAGAATCCAAGATAATAAAATGTGAGGCTGGATGAACACAGCAGGCCGAGCAGCATCTCAGGAGCACAAAAGCTGACGTTTCGGGCCTAGACCCTTCTTCAGAGAGGGGGATGGGGTGAGGGTTCTGGAATAAATAGGGAGAGAGGGGGAGGTGGACCGAAGATGGAGAGAAAAGAAGATAGGTGGAGAGAGTATAGGTGGGGAGGTAGGGAGGGGATAGGTCAGTCCAGGGAAGACGGACAGGTCAAGGAGGTGGGATGAGGTTAGTAGGTAGATGGGGGTGCGGCTTGGGGTGGGAGGAAGGGATGGGTGAGAGGAAGAACAGGTTAGGGAGGCAGAGACAGGTTGGACTGGTTTTGGGATGCAGTGGGTGGAGGGGAAGAGCTGGGCTGGTTGTGTGGTGCAGTAGGGGGGAGGGGACGAACTGGGCTGGTTTAGGGATGCAGTTGGGGAAGGGGAGATTTTGAAACTGGTGAAGTCCACATTGATACCATTAGGCTGCAGGGTTCCCAGGCGGAATATGAGTTGCTGTTCCTGCAACCTACGGGTGGCATCACTGTGGCACTGCAGGAGGCCCATGATGGACATGTCATCTAAAGAATGGGAGGGGGAGTGGAAATTGTTTGCGACTGGGAGATGCAGTTGTTTGTTGCGAACTGAGCGGAGGTGTTCTGCAAAGCGGTCTCCAAGCCTCCCCCTTCCCCAACTGCATCCCTAAACCAGCCCAGTTCGTCCCCTCCCCCCCACTGCACCACACAACCAGCCCAGCTCTTCCCCTCCACCCACTGCATCCCAAAACCAGTCCAACCTGTCTCTGCCTCCCTAACCTGTTCTTCCTCTCACCCATCCCTTCCTCCCACCCCAAGCCGCACCCCCATCTACCTACTAACCTCATCCCACCTCCTTGACCTGTCCGTCTTCCCTGGACTGACCTATCCCCTCCCTACCTCCCCACCTATACTCTCTCCACCTATCTTCTTTTCTCTCCATCTTCGGTCCACCTCCCCCTCTCTCCCTATTTATTCCAGAACCCCCACCCCATCCCCCTCTCTGATGAAGGGTCTAGGCCCGAAACGTCAGCTTTTGTGCTCCTGAGACGCTGCTCGGCCTGCTGTGTTCATCCAGCCTCACATTTTATTATCTTAAAGCCAAAGTATCCTATGATTTGGTTTGTACTTCTCCTTCGCACTTCCAATATTTTCATGTAAAAAACGTTATCAGAATTGTATAAGTGAATGAACCACGGCAATATTCATTTTCTCCCACACGTAGGAAAGCATTCAAAACTCAGCAATTCTGTGGGCTTTTGTGGCAAAATGGTAGTGTTCCTACCTCTTGGTTAGAAGACTTGGATTCGAGTTCCATTCACTACAGAGGTGTGTCCTAACACAGCTGAGCAGATTGATTGATTTAAAGATACCTGTGGAGCACTTACCTGACTTAGATAGGTATCTCATGTGTCTGCATTTCATAATCATAACTCAATAGGTACAGGGAAGTGATTCACCCATAAGATACAGGATCATAATTAAGCCATTCATTCCATCAGGTCTACTCAGCCATTTGATCATGGTTCATATGTTTCCCAACCCCACTCTCTCTCTTGCCTTCTCCCCATAGCCTGTGGTCCCCTTACTAATCCAGAATCCATCTATCTCTGTATTAAATACACCCAGTGACTTAGCAACTGTTGCATTCTGCAGCAATGAG
Source organism: Stegostoma tigrinum (assembly GCF_030684315.1). Taxonomy (NCBI): domain Eukaryota; kingdom Metazoa; phylum Chordata; class Chondrichthyes; order Orectolobiformes; family Stegostomatidae; genus Stegostoma; species Stegostoma tigrinum. The sequence goes on along the minus strand of NW_026728510.1, from coordinate 19,644 downwards.
TTGTACAGATCAACCACCCACTGGCTGAAGAAATTCCACCTCACCTCACTTCATTCCTAAAGGGTTATGCCTTCGCTCTGCGGCTATACCCTGGGATCCTACTCTATCCTGCTCATGGAAACGCCTTCTCCACATCCAATCAGTCCAGGCCTCTCACTATTCTGCACATTTCAATAAGATTCCACCTCCTCTGGACCCCCTCCAAGGCCACTACATCCTTCCTTTGATGAACGGCCCAAAACTGCTTCCAATATTCCAAATACGATCTGACCAGAGCCTTATACAGCCTCAAGGACACACCTGCTCTTGTCCTCAAGCCCTCTTAAAATAAATACTAATGTTGCATTTGCGTTCCTAACTGCCAACTGAACCTGTATATTAAACTTAAGAGAATCCTGAAGCAGGACTCCTAAATCCCTTTATCCTTCAGATTTCCAAAATTTTGCCCAAATTATAAAATAACTATGCTTCCGTTCTTTCTGACCAAAGTGCACAACCTCACACTTTCCTACGCCGTATTCCACGTGCCATTTCTTTGGCCATTCCCCAAGCCTTACTAAGTCTTTCTACAGCTTTCCTGCTTCCTCAACACAAGCTGTTCCTCCACCTATATTTATGCTATGTGCCAACTTAGCAATAATGCCCTCAGTTCCTTCATCCAGATAATCAATGTATAACGTGAATAGTTGTAGTCCCAGCACCGACCTCTGTGGAACTCCATTAGTCACCAATGCCATCCTGTAAAAGACTCCTTTATCCTCACTCTTTGCCTTCTGCCTGTCATCCAATCCTCTGTCTATGCATCTTGCCTCTAACACCATGGGCTCTTATCTTACTTAACAGCCTTTTGGAAATAGAAAAATAGACCACATCAACTGACTCTCCTTTGTCTAACTTGCTCACTTCTTCCTCAAAGAATTCTAATGCATTTGTTAGGCATGACCTCCCCTTTATAATGTCATGCTAACCTAGCCCACTTCTATAATGCACTTCCAAGTACTCCACAGTCCCATCCTTTAAAATGGATTTTAATGGACCCATTCCATTTTCATTGCTTTAACTGTCCTCCTTCTTATAATATTTTTAACCTCATTGTGCTGTTGAAGAATATTTGCAGAGTCTTGCTGATGTACGAAATGGAGTAATTTTAAGCAACATCACATTATGGCTTTATCTAGCCTCGAGACTGAAAGACAGAGTAAAATCATGTGATTTTGCACAATTACTTGTGCTGTATAGTATCCCATTAACCTATCAGTCAAACTTAACCCTTCGTTACATCTTCCCCCAAGTTAATGTATATACTCACAAGCAGTTTTCACCAGTCAGAAGAAAATATGTTAAAACTCCCTCTGTGGAATTTACTTTGCCTTTCATTCACACGTTAAATATTTTCTGATTTTTTTCATATTCATTTTATGTAACTCCTCTGTTTCTAGGATGAGCCTCTGGACAGTGTTTAAGGTAAGCTGAAGAAAATAATTGTTAAGATGTAGAACTGTTGCTGCTATTGAAAACCAGTGATATTGCTGCAGCACCCTGACTGTGTAATTTACAAGTTTACATAAAGAGATAATGTGCTAAATGCAGACATAAGAATTTATGAAGGAAAAAGTTGAGCTTACTGTGAAGGACAGAAATTTTAAAATACGTAAGTGGATTAGATCAATTGAGAGAGAAAAATCTTAAAGTTGATTCTATATTTATAGATTTTGCATGATCCTGAGTTGTAAAAGATGTTTTAGATTTCTTTACAAAATATTATCAATTTGTTCAAACTTGACATTTACATGGAAACAGACAGAAAGGAAATGCACTTTTGTAAAGTGAGATCTCCAATTCAAGATGTAGGAATACTTGCTGTAATTTGTATACATATGTCACTAATGGAATACATCAACTGTAAAGGATAACTAAATGCAGATGCAGCTAATACCACTCTTAATTCATTTAAACTAGGTTGGGTTAGTGCTTTTCTTACTAAGTTGGCAGGAAGGCAAAAAAGGACTGGGCCCAATTCACTCACTCGGGATTTGAACTGGCAAACAGCACTTGTGTGAATGGAAAATAGCTGTAACTAACTCCAAAAGAGGTGTTTTCAATAAGTTCTCTGATGCAAGACTTATACTGAGACATCTGTATGTTTCTTCCATCCAGAAAATTGGATACTTTCAACACACAGTAAAAATGTACTAATTATATGTTTTACTTCAGTGAAAAAATAAACTCTGGAGTGTGTTAAGAGAAATTATTTGGAGGTAAGGTGGGTATGCGGGTGAAGTAATGTTCAGGTTAGCAAAATATGAGGAGCTTGCAACCAGTGAATAGTAGACTTAAAATACAAACATACAAAAATTAAGCTTAGAGAGGATTGTCGGGTTTATCAAAGTTCATTGCAAGCATTAGTAATGCAAAGTCCTGACAAAGGTAGAAACATTCTGTGAAATTTCTCTTCAGAATAGTTATCTGTGAATCGCCTCCAAATGAATTTAACTAGTTCCCCTCCAATATGCCCAACTACACAGAGATAGACATAAAGGTGTATAAGAGAACTGACAAATAGTTGGCTTAAACTTTGTTTCCCTATTTAAGCTCCAGAAATCATAATCCATTTTCCAAGTGAAGTGACTAATCATAAGTTCTGGATGTTTGGATATAATTGGCAATAATGTTTAAGATATTGGCATCAAGAGAGCAGAAAAAGAGTCATATTTATTCACTTACTAAGCATTTGACTGGTTGGTTGAAGTACAAAGCTATTTCTAAATACTGTTTTTCATTTATTTTCAAACAGTTTGACTTGTCGTCAGAGAAGGACAACAGCAGCGCAAAACTGGAAGAATCTACAAAGGATTCCAGACCCTAGAAGAGCAAACAGTGTGAATACCATCTGTTTTTGTATTGAACTTTTGAACCTATTGTGAAAGTGGTATTTCCCTGCTGAAGGTTGGCAGATTGTGTACTTTCTTGTTAAATTATTGGATGTTTTTGACATTTAAGAGAAAACTGTAAAATCCAGATTGATCAGTTCATGTCTTCAAACTTTTCCCATGACTGAGATCTGGATAGTACTACATTAGTATAATAAAGAAACTTCTAGGAAAAGCTTACTCAGTCAAGGGTGTAATTTTTGAGAAGATATTCCTGCGCAAAAATAAATGGCTAGGAAACATTCAGATAAATAATTTTTTGAGAGCTGAACTTCTAAGTACTTGATTTGTAAGATTCACCTTGAAGAATTTAAATTTAATTACAGCCAAGAATTGTGCAGAGTGGTTTAAATACATTCCATAATTTCAGTACTTTGCAACTTGAACAATTCTGCTTCTTGCAGACTGTGTGACAACTGAAGTTTTCAGTATTACTAAGTTTTTTTTCTAGTAGATGCTTCTCTGATCTTAGTGTTTAAATATTGCCCATTATATCATTGTTGTCAGAAGGTCTTTTAACTTCCATTAGAGTCTTGTCTCCTTTACTGTTCCTTAATTCTATTTATACAGTTTTTATTGCCCCTTCTTTCTGCTGTATTGTTGTCTTTCACCAAAAAAAAGCTATTTTGGCCCTTTTGACCGAATTCCCGATTCGTTCAGAAGATTCAACAGCCTGGCACACCACAAGGACCCAATCTTGCCCAATTTATGTTTAGATCTCTAGAACAACTACTACACCTTTATCCATCCATTTGCCTTATTTCTCACAATATCTGCATTTCTGTAATCATTTGGGTAGCTGACCCCATCTTATCCATAGTCATTACATATTTCTCGCAGTTTTGGTCAACTGCATATTTGATTGCTAATATTCTGCATATTGTTATATTGGCAACAACAAAAACTATTTACATTTGTATTGTAAAGTTGATTTAGTAAAGCATCTGATAGCATTTTATGAAACCTATTTGACACCTAAGATATTGGGGCAGATGGCCAAACAATTTCTGAAAAAGATAGGTTTTAAGAGTATCTTGAAGGAGGATGTGTTAGAGAGACTTAAAGAGAGAATTCCTTAGCTTAGGAGCCAGGCATTTGATGGCATCGACATCAATGGTGGAACAAATAAAATGGTGAAAGCTTAAAAGGCCAGAATTACATGAATACAGATATCCTTGAGGTTTTATGGCTGAGGAGACTGCAGAGATTACAAGGGCTGGAACGGTGGAAGGACTTGAAAATAACGATGGTGAAATAATTCCACAAAGGCTGGTATTCCATCACCAGGTTGCTCTTTATTTACATGTGTATAGTACATGACACTTGCACAGAGCTGGATCCTAGAGACAATAGAACCCCTGACACTTCTGTTTGTATCTGTCAGCCAGGACTCCCCAACTGGAGCTGGCTAACAACCTCAATCTGGAAACTCATTCCTTAAGATTCACCTGACTGACATCATTCCAAATCACTACTGATGGCAATTTAAAAATCAGGTCATTGCTTCACCAAGAGCCAAGGATTTTATTTTGTAACTAGTACTTTATTCTCACTGGGTATTTTATTATTACTTCCTATAATCTTTGTGTTTGGGGAATATTTCTTTTATCTTTATTTCAGTTTGTACTCCAATCCTCATGCAATTCTGAGTTAAAACAATTGAGTTGTGCAACTTTTATGGCTCGATAAACTGTCAGACTATTGTATTTATTTTATTCATGTTTGTTTTAGTGTTAGCTATTATTTACCATATGGAATTTGGGTGGTAACCAGCAGTTTTGATGTCAGCTAAATAATCTGGTAAATGATTACCCTAGTGAGGTTCAAAATGATTCTTAACTTTCTAGTGTGGTGAATGTGCATTATCTTTTTGTGCAACATGGTGATTACATTACCTGGACAGTTATGAGGAAAGATTGGAGAGTTGGAACTGTTTGCCTTGGAGAGGAGAAGGCTAAGAGGAGATTTGATTCATGATTTCAAGATCATAAGGGGTCTGGACAGAGTGGATAGACAGAAACTGTTCCCACTGGGTAATGAATACTGACCCGGGGATGCAGTTCTAAAATGTTTGCAAAATAAGCAAATGAAAGTAGAAATAACATTTCACTTAGCAAGTAGTGTGTGTAACGAATGCACTGCCTGAAAGTGTGGTAGAGGCATACTCAATTGAGGCATTCAAAAAGGCCATGGGATGAATGATTGAGACACAGTGCAACATTCCAGGAAAAAGGCAGGAGGTGGTTAAAATGCTCAGAGAGCCGCTGCAGCACAACTGGCAGAATGGCCTCCTTCTACACTGTAAGCTTTCTGTGACTCCGATTCAGTGACAATAATTTCAGCTTTACAATGTGAAATAGTTTCATAGCAGCTTTATGCATCACAAGAATCACATTTGTGCAAAAGTCTTGATTTTTCCAGTGATACCAGATAATACACAAAATAAAAGTGGAAACTTTACCATGTGGCTTCCTTCAAATCACCAGATGAGGCCAGGAGTCACTACATGTCCAGGGGCTTGGGCTGGTTTGAGTGCTTTCCAGTAATGAGGCGTTCTTCATTTGGTTCAGAGGAAAGGTTTGTGTTACTGATGCATTGTTTGATCTACTTACATTTGACAGTTATTACAACTGTAACAGAGGACACTAAATATAGTAGCTTGAAAAACAGAATTTCAGCAATAGCTATCCAACTGTACCGTTATGTAATGAAACAATCAATGCTCTTGAACATGTGTTGGATTTCACTAAGGTCTATAATCAGAAAATTACACATGATAAAAAAAATCCTCAATATGGCCAATTCCTCTCTTCACTAAGTATGCATTTATGCTATGATCTCAGTGTTAGAATTCAAGGCTTGAACTTTATTTTAGCTTAACTGCACTGTCTGTCTAAATCAAAATCTTTTCACACAAAACCGTTTCTTTATAAAAAGGTGTAGAGCTGGATGAGCACAGCAGGCCTAGCAGCATCAGAGGAGCAGGAAGGCTGATGTTTTGGGCCTAGACCCTTCTTCAGAAATGGGGGAGGGGAAAGGGGTTCTGAAATAAATAGGGACAGAGGGGGAGGTGGATAGAAGAGGGATAGAGGAGAAGATAGGTGGAGAGGCGACTCGGGGGGATGTTACGGTCCTTGAAAAACGAAGATGTTCATCTGCACATCTGCTAATATGGTATACTGCATCCGCTATTCCCGTTGTGGCCTCCTCTACATCGGGGAAACCAAGCAGAGGCATTGCAGAACGCCTACGCTCGGTTTGCACTAAACAACTGCACCTCCCAGTCGCGAACCAATTCAACTCCCCCCTCCCATTCCTCAGACAACATGTCCATCCTGGGCCTCCTGCAGTGCCACAACGATGCCAACCGAAGGTTGCAGGAACAGCACCTCGTATTCCGCTTGGGAACCCTGCAGCCCAATGGTATCAATGTGGATTTCACAAGCTTCAAAATCTTCCCTGCCCCACCGCATCCCAAAACCAGCCCAGCTCATCCCCGCCTCCCTAACCTCTCCTACCTCAAGCCCCACCCCCATCTCCTACTGACTAACCTCATCCCGCCTTTACCTGTTCATCCTCCCTGGACTGACCTAACCCCTCCCTAACTCTCCACCTACACTCATCTTTTGCTGGCTCCATCCCCACCTTTTTGACCACTCTGTCTCCTCTTTGCCTATCTTCTCCTCTATCCCTCTTCTATCTGCTTCCCCCTCTCTCCCTATTTATTTCAGAACCCCCTGAAGAATGGTCTAGGCCTGAAACATCAGCTTTCCTGTTCCTCTGATGCTGCTTGGCCTGCTGTGTTTATCCAGCTCTATACCTTGTTGTCTCAGATTCTTCAGCAACAGCAGATCCTACTATCTCTGGAACCGTTTCTTTATAGTTGTCTGTGAAAATGACCAAGAAACTCAAATACATACTGAGATGTTTAATGATAGTTGGAACCAACTTCTTGAGACTCTGTTTGTTTGTGTTCTTACTGAATATGTTTAAAATCTGCTTCAGCCTTAATCTTCTGCTGCATGACTAACAACTTGGCAAGAGTTTGCAGACGTTGCGTCAGCTGTAATGGAGAATGTGGACCCTGACTGTCAACCACGATTTCTGTTCCCTGACCTGCGCATTTCTTTTCTGGGGCTCTATTATCTTCACAAACATTATGCTTTCTGGCACCTTTTCAGAGCAGCAAATTCAATGTTGCTCCTAAAGACTAGAGGAAACTGGGGAAAGTATTTTCAGACAATACAAGACCATGCAAGTGTAAAAGAACTTTATTTAACCAGACCAGAAAAGTTTATCTCTGGCAAAAGCAATTAGGGCCCAGTATTACTTGCATTTAGTTCATAGGCAGTATAGGGCAATGCAGTCATGTAACATACATTTTTACACTGCAATCAATCATGTACTTATGTTATGACAGTTTTAGATGTACTTGTTCCACTTCATTGCTCTCTAGACTTTTATTTTATTCAGTGGATATGGGCGTGAGTGGCTGGACTAGCATTTATTGCCCAAACACTGTTTACTTTTGAAAAGGTGTGGGTGAACTGCCTTTTTGAACCATTGAAGTCCATGTAGAGTAGAGACACCCACAACACTGTAAGATGGGGGAGGTTCCAGGACTTTGACCTGGTGGCAGTGAAGGAACAGCAATATATTCCCAAGTCAGGATGGTGAATGTTTGTGTTTCTTTTTTAATTTATTCATTCTCAGGGGGGAAGCCTTGTTGGCAAAGCCAGCACTTGTTCCCAATCTTAATTGCCCTGGAGAAGCTAGTGGTGAGCTGCCTTCATGAATGACTGCAGGCCATATGATATAGGCGCTGTTAGGAAAGGAATTTCAGAGTTTGATCCAGGGACAGTGAAGGAATGGAGATATAGTTCCAAATCAGGATGGTGTGTTAGTTAGAGAGAAACTTGCAGATAATGGTGGTTTGTGTATGCTGCTTTTCTGGGGGCTAGAGTTTGAGCGTTTGGAAGGTGTTGAAGGAGCTATCATGAGTTGCTGTAGTGCATTTTGCCACTGCGCTCCAGTAGTGGATGGGGCGAACCTTGAAAGTGTGGATAAGTTTTGATCCAAATCATGTCAGGGTTCTTAAATGTGTTGTTGGTGCAGCATTCAGGCAAGTGAACAGTTATATGTTCCCAATTTGTGCTTGTAAATGGCAAACGTGTTCTGGGAGTCAAGAGATAAGTTACCGATTATTACATTGTTCGGTTGGGAGAGCAATGTTTTCAGTAAGTGCAGTGAGCAGGTAATTGTAAACTGGAAACTTTTGACCACTGCAAATACATATTCCTTACAGAAAATGAAAACCTATTCACACATTGTGATGAAAAACAATTCACATGTTGCACTTGCAATCACTTTGGATTTAGGGCAGTATCTTTCTCACGCTGATTATGCCCATGTGCACTGGATCAACATCCTCAAACTTACTCCCTAAAAATATATGGCTCAGATTTAATCTCTGCTTGCAGCCACACTTCTCATCAATATTGTTGACATAGTTGTGAAATGAATCAACAGTAATGTTTATTCACAGTTGCATATGTCATCACCTTTCCTACAAAGTAGGTTTCAAAGTTCTCCTGTCATGGAGCTAACATTTCCTATTAGTGGACATTGTTTAATGTAGAATGTAATTCAGATTGCAGCTGGAATGATTTGTGCATTACCTGTGCCTCAGCCATTTCCCTGAAAAACATTGATTCCCCTGGGGGCAGAGCTAATGAGGTTACACCAGGACAACCAACAGTTGAGCTGACTCATTGATATTGGTGCAGAGGGATTGCTCTAGTGGTGCAGTGGTAGTGGGTCCACCTCTGGGCTGTAAGGTCTAAGTTCAAATCCACTTGCTTCAAGGTGTCACAACCTGTCTGAAGAGGTTGTTTAAAAATCTCTATGGGGTGTGAAGGCAGTGCCTCAGGCAAGTAGGCTCATATTCTTGTTTAAATGGCAGTTGCTGTTGGAAAAGTTGGTTTCAATGTTTATATCCCCAGCGCCCCCATTTGATGTTGCTTGCAGAAATAGCAATAACAATAACACTAATGAAACATTGTATTTGTAAATGACACTCACTGCTGAGTTACAGTGACAATGTGCATTCTGTATCCTGAGATTCTACTATTCGGTATTAAAATAACACAAAAGAGGTTAGAAAATGTAAACAGAAACTGGTTGAGAACGCCCTTGACTGCGTTTCCCGCAACACATCCCTCACACCCCTCCCCCGCCACAACCGCCCAAAGAGGATGCCCCTTGTTCCCACACACCACCCCACCAACCTCCGGATACAACGCATCATCCTCCGACACTTCCGCCATCTACAATCCGACCCCACCACCCAAGGCATTTTTCCATCCCACACTTGTCTGCTTTCCGGAGAGACCACTCTCTCCGTGACTCCCTTGTTCGTTCCACACTGCCCTCCAACCCCACCACACACAGCACCTTCCCCTGCAACCGCAGGAAATGCTACACTTGCCCCCACACCTCCTCCCTTACTCCCATCCCAGGCCCCAAGATGACTTTATTAAGCAGAGGTTCACCTGCACATCTGCCAATGTGGTATACTGTGTCCATTGTACCCGGTGTGGCTTCCTCTACATTGGGGAAACCAAGCGGAGGTTTGGGGACCGCTTTGCAGAACACCTCCGCTCGGTTCGCAATAAACAACTGCACCTCCCAGTCGCGAACCATTTCCACTCCCCCTCCCATTCTTTAGATGACATGTCCATCATGGGCCTCCTGCAGTGCCACAATGATGCCACCCGAAGGTTGCAGGAACAGCAACTCATATTCCGCTTGGGAACCCTGCAGCCCAATGGTATCAATGTGGACTTCACCAGCTTCAAAATCTCCCCTTTCCCCACCGCATCCCAAAACCAGCCCAGTTCGTCCCCTCCCCCAACTGCACCACACAACCAGCCCAGCTCTTCCCCTCCACCCACTGCATCCCAAAACCAGTCCAACCTGTCTCTGCCTCCCTAACCTGTTCTTCCTCTCACCCATCCCTTCCTCCCACCCCAAGCCGCACCTCCATCTCCTACCTACTAACCTCATCCCACCTCCTTGACCTGTCCGTCTTCCCTGGACTGACCTATCCCCTCCCTAACTCCCCACCTATACTCTCCTCTCCACCTATCTTCTTTTCTCTCCACCTTTGGTCCGCCTCCCCCTCTCTCCCTATTTATTCCAGAACCCTCACCCCATCCCTCTCTCTGAAAGGTCTAGGCCCGAAACGTCAGCTTTTGTGCTCTTGAGATGCTGCTGGGCCTGCTGTGTTCATCCAGCCTCACATTTCATTATCTTGGATTCTCCAGCATCTGCAGTTCCCATTATCATTCATACATGCCTGTTACTGTTTCATGGTGGTGCGTTTTCAAGAATCTGAATCTCTAGGCATTGAGGGGCAGGACATTTCATGAACATATTTTAATTGGGCTACCACAATTAGGAGCTTGATTTAAATATTATTGTTACTGTTTGGATTTCCCAGATGTTGGCAGCAAAGAAAGCGATTTGGCAGCTGGTGTCTCAAGCCAAGTGCCTCCTTAACAGCACTCCTGTGGGCTAGGCAGAGAAGATGTTCTCCCATTCTTCTCCCCAGACTTGCAAGGAAGTCTTCTGCTTCTTTTAAAGTCACAGAGTCAGAAGCCCAGAAATTATGCTCGTACTCATTCATAAGATATAGGTGCCGCTGTCTGGATTTATTGCATTAATAGCATTTCTTGCTCAGCCCTAGTTTCCCTGAGGGCAGTTAAGAGTCAACCACATTACTGTGGGTCTGGAGTCACAGGTAGGCCAGACCAGGTAAAGATGGCAGTTTCCTTCCCTAAAGGACATTAGTGAACCAAATACGTTTTACTGACAAGTGACACTGGTTCCTTGGTCATCCTTCAATTCTTAATTCTAGACCTGTTATACATCAATTATGCCCTCTGCTTCTACTATGCCATAATAGCAGAACATTTCCTTTCTTCCACAACAAACCCAGATAGCTTTTCTCTTAATGCCATAATCAGGATCCTAATGTCACAGTCTAGATGCTGGTTTTCCTGCCATTTGGCTGGTGAACACATACAAGAAGGAGATAGCAAGAACTGCAGATGCTGAAGTCAGAGCCATTACAATGTGGGGCTGGAGGAACACAGCAGGCCAGGCAGCATCAGAGGAGCAGGAAAGGCAACATTCTGGGTTTACACCCTTCATCATGTGAAGATTCTGAAGAAGATTGATCAAGCAGATGCTGAGGGGTAGTTTCCATTGGCCGGTGAGTCTAACACACAAGGTTTCATCTCAGATATTTCTAGGACACGAATGAGGAGAATGACTTTATTCAAAGGTTTGTGAATCTTTGCAAAGCACTGCCCCAGAGGTTTGTGAATGCTGTATTGTTGAACACATTAATGCAGGGGTAGACAGATGTTTAGTGTCTCAGGGAATTGAGGGTCATGAAGAGCAGGGGAGAAAAGTGATTGAAGCTTGAGATTAACTATGATTGTGTGGAAATGATGGAGATGACTCAATGTGCCCTAAGGTCTACTCCTGCTCCTCTCCCTTGTGTTCATATGCCAGGGAGGAAATGATGATAATGAGGTCCAGCCATTACATTCAGTATGACTTCCACATCTTTGGCCTTTCCCAATGTCTCAGCTGGCTTCCCAGTAACCTTTCTCTGGAATATTAAGGTGGTGTTAAGCTTTTTAAGTGATGTTAAGGTCCTCAAAATGGATAAAATGATGAACATCCTTCCTGTATCATGGATGCCTAAATACAAAGCAAAACTTTGTTCTGCCAAAGGAAGAAAAACTCTCCAAATGCATCTACAAACAAAATCTAAACTTTCTCTACTAACATGACTTTAAAAAGAAAAAACTTCGTTATATAGTGCCTTGACTGACCTCAGGCCAACTGAATACTTGTTGAAGTACAGACACACTGTAACATAGAATAACGGCAACCAATCTCCACAAAACCCATTCCCACAACCTGCAATGTGGTAATTATCAGCTGAACTGTTTTAATAATGTTGGTGGAGGGATACATAATAGCCAGCACAGTGGAGGGAACTGGCAGCATCTGTGGGAAGAAAGCAGGGTTAATGTTTTAAGCCCAGTGACTTTTCACAGAACTGAACTTGAAAGGTTAACTTCTTTCTTCCCACAGATACTGCCAGACCTGCTGAGTTTCTCCTGCAATCTGCATTTTTATTTCAGATCTGCAATATCGGTAACTGTCTGCTTTAGTTTATAGTATAGAAAACTCTCTCGATCTTTTTCTAACTAGTACCACAGGATCTTTTACACCAAAAGGGCAGAAAGAGTCTTGGTTTATTCTCTTATTTAAAAGATAGAATTTCTGAGTTGACAATTTCTGCTTCTTCATAAGCTGCTGATTCCCACATCTCTAGTGAGATGACACCACCCAACACATTCCCCTCCCTTGTCAAAAGTTCATAGACACCATTGTCTTCTGGACAGCCTTGTCCGCCCCACCTCCCCGTACGACTACAGCATCTTGCCATACACTCTCAAGTGTCACACTTGCCTGTTTACCTTCTCCTTCCTGTTATCGAAGGTTTCAGACACACCTTCCAAGTGAAGCAGCTCCCTACTTTGCTCTGCGCATGTCCCACAGGCCGCTCCGCGCTTCAATCAACCTAGTCTACTGCATTGACTGCTAACATGTTTTCTTCTCTACATTGAGGATTTGAAACGCAGGCTGAGAGATCACTTTGTGGAAAACATATGTTCTGTCCATAAAAGTAATCCTGAACTTCCAGTTGCCTGCCACTTCAACATACTACTGTCTTCCCGGGTCACCATTACTGACTCAGACATAAGGCAGTGCTCCAGAAAAGCTCAGGACAAGCTGGAAGAACAGCATCTTAATGTCTGCTTGAGGACATTGCCACCTTCAGAACTCAACATCGAGTTTTATGGCCTGAACATATGATGGCATAATGGTTAGCACTGCTGCCTCACAGCACACGGACCTGGATTCCATTCCAGCATTAGGTGACCATCAATGTAGAGTTTGCAATATTCTCCCCATGCCTGTGTGGGTTTCCAGCGGATGGTCCACATTCCAAAAGGTTCGGTGGGATTTACCATGGTAGATGCAGGTTTAGGGTGGGGGGTTGGGTCTGGATGGGATGCTCTTTGTAGGGTTGGTACAAACTTGATGGGCTGAATGGCCACTAGATACATTGTACACAGTCTAAGAATTAGATATAGATGACACCTAATTATTTTACGGTAATATATTTGTACCTGCAGCATTATAATGAATAAATGAATGCTTTGAAGTGTTCTTCAGTCGAAGAAAGCAGGAGCTCAGTGTAAGTCGCAGTCCAAAATGATGATGATGGAGCGACGGCTCAAACGCGAGAAGACGTCGGTTGTACGGGCCGCACTGTACGTAGCTCTGCGCATGTGCCACGGGCCGCACTGTACGTAGCTCTGCGCATGTGCCACGGGCCGCTCCGTACTTAGCTCTGCGCATGTGCCACGGGCCGCTCCGTACTTAGCTCTGCGCATGTGCCACGGGCCGCTCGGGATCGAGAGGGGAAAGAGTCAAAGTATTTTCTTCAAAATAGAACGAACGGCTTTGGCGCGATGGCTTTTCAATGTCAGAAGCAATGCTACATGAAGGAGGTAAGAATAGCCGGAAATAGTGAAATCATTCCCTCCCAACTCTCTCTCCCGCCCCCGCCCCCGCCCCCCGCCCCGCCCCCCCATCCACCCCGCCCCCCCATCCCCCCCGCCCCCCCATCCCCATCCCTCCCCCCATCCCCATCCCTCCCCCCATCCCCCCCCATCCCCATCCCTCCCCCCATCCCCCCGCCATCCCCATCCCCCCCCCATCCCCCCCCCATCCCCATCCCCCCGCCATCCCCATCCCCCCCCCATCCCCCCCCATCCCCCCCCCATCCCCATTCCCCCCCCATCCCCCCCCAATCCCCATTCCCCCCCCATCCCCCCCCATCCCCCCCCATCCCCCCCATCCCCATTCCCCCCCCCATCCCCCCCCATCCCCCCCCATCCCCATTCCCCCCCCATCCCCCCCCCATCCCCCCCCATCCCCCCCCATCCCCATTCCCCCCCCATCCCCCCCCATCCCCCCCCAATCCCCATTCCCCCCCATCCCCCCCCATCCCCATTCCCCCCCCATCCCCCCCCATCCCCCCCATCCCCATTCCCCCCCCATCCCCCCCCATCCCCCCCATCCCCATTCCCCCCCCATCCCCATCCCCCCCCGCCCCCCCATCCCCATCCCCCCCCGCCCCCCCATCCCCATCCCCTCCCGCCGCCCCCATCCCCATCCCCTCCCGCCCGCCCCCATCCCCATCCCCTCCGCCCGCCCCCATCCCCATCCCCTCCCGCCCGCCCCCATCCCCATCCCATCCCGCCCGCCCCCATCCCCATCCCCTCCCGCCCGCCCCCATCCCATCCCCTCCCGCCCGCCCCCATCCCCATCCCCTCCCGCCCGCCCCCATCCCCTCCCGCCCGCCCCCCCCATCCCCATCCCCATCCCCCCCCATCCCCATCCCCTCCCGCCCCCCCGTCCCCTCCCGCCCCCCCATCCCCGTCCCCTCCCGCCCCCCCATCCCCGTCCCCTCCCTCCCCCCCATCCCCTCCACCCCCCTCCACCCCCCCTCCACCCCCCCTCCTCCCCTCCCTCTCCCTCCCACTCCCCTCCCTCTCCCTCCCTCCCCCTCCCTCTCCCCTCCCTCTCCCCATCCCTCCTCTCCCTCCCTCCCTCCCTCTCCCCTCTCCCCTCCCACCCTCCCCTCCCTCCCTCTCCCCACCCTCCCCCCATCCCCCATCCCCCACCATCCCACCCCTCCCCTCCCCTCCCTCCCCATCCCCTCCCCTCCCCATCCCCCTCTCCCCTCCCTCCCCATCCCCTCCCTCTCCCCTCCCTCCCCATCCCCTCCCTCCCCATCCCCTCCCACTCCCCCCTCCCACCCCTCCTCCCCATCCCCCTCCCTCCCCATCCCCTCCTCCCCCCTCCCTCTCCTCCCCATCCCCTCCCTCTCCCCCATCCCCTCCCCTCCCTCCCCATCCCCTCCCTCCCTCCCATCCCCCTCCCCTCCCATCCCCTCCCCTCCCATCCCCTCCCCCTCCCCATCCCCTCCCCCTCCCCTCCCCTCCCCCACCCCTCCCCTCCCCATCCCCTCCCCCTCCCCATCCCCTCCCCATCCCCTCCCCACCCCTCCCCCTCCCCTCCCCTCCCCCTCCCCTCCCCTCCCCCTCCCTCCCCTCCCCCACCCCTCCCCTCCCCATCCCCTCCCCTCCCCATCCCCTCCCCTCCCCATCCCCTCCCCTCCCCTCCCCATCCCCTCCCCTCCCTCTCCCCTCCCTCTCCCCTCCCTCCCCTCCCCATCCCCTCCCCCCCCTCCCCATCCCCTCCCCCCCCTCCCCATCCCCTCCCCCCCCTCCCCCATCCCCTCCCCATCCCCTCCCCATCCCCTCCCCATCCCCTCCCCATCCCCTCCCCTCCCCTCCCCATCCTCCCTCCCTCCCCTCCCCATCCCTCCCTCTCCCCTCCCCATCCCCTCCCTCTCCCCTCCCCATCCCACCCTCCCCCCTCCCCTCCTCTCCCCTCCCCATCCCCTCCCTCCCCATCCCCTCCCTCTCCCCTCCCTCCCCATCCCCTCCCCTCCCCCCTCCCCATCCCCCCCTCTCCCCTCCCACCCCTCCCTCCCCATCCCCTCCCTCCCCATCCCCTCCCACCCCATCCCCTCCCCCCATCCCCTCCCTCCCCACCCCTCCCTCTCTCCCCTCCCCATCCCCTCCCTCTCCCCTCCCCACCCCTCCCCCTCCCACCCCCTCCCCTCCCCCCACCCCTCCCCCACCCCCCCCCTCCCCTCCCCTCCCCCCCCCCACCCCCCCCCCACCCCACCCCTCCCACCCCCCTCCCCTCCCCCCTCCCCCACCCCTCCCCCTCCCCTCCCCCTCCCCCTCCCCCTCCCCCTCCCCTCCCCTCCCCACCCCCACCCCTCCCCCCACCCTCCCTCCCCTCCCCATCCCCTCCCACCCCTCCCTCTCCCCTCCCTCCCCTCCCTCTCCCCTCCCTCCCCTCCCTCTCCCCTCCCTCCCCTCCCTCTCCCCTCCCTCCCCTCCCTCTCCCCTCCCTCTCCCCTCCCTCTCCCCTCCCTCCCCTCCCTCTCCCCTCCCTCCCCTCCCTCCCATCCCCTCCCTCCCCATCCCCTCCCTCCCCATCCCCTCCCTCCCCATCCCCTCCCTCCCCATCCCCTCCCTCCCCATCCCCTCCCTCCCCACCCCCTCCCTCTCCCCTCCCTCTCCCCTCCCTCTCCCCTCCTCCCCTCCCTCTCCCCTCCCCCCTCCCTCTCCCCTCCCTCCCCTCCCTCTCCCCTCCCTCCCCTCCCTCTCCCCTCCCTCCCCATCCCTCCCTCCCCATCCCCTCCCTCCCCATCCCCTCCCTCCCCATCCCCTCCCTCCCTCTCCCTCCCTCTCCCCTCCCTCCCTCCCTCCCTCTCCCCTCCCTCTCCCCTCCCTCTCCCCTCCCTCTCCCCTCCCTCTCCCCTCCCTCTCCCCTCCCTCTCCCCTCCCCCTCCCCTCCCTCTCCCCTCCCCCCTCCCTCCCCCTCCCCTCCCTCCCCTCCCTCTCCCCTCCCATCCCCTCCCCCTCCCCTCCCCCTCCCCCTCCCCTCCCCCTCCCCTCCCCCTCCCCCTCCCACTCCCCTCCCCTCCCTCTCCCCTCCTTCCCCATCCCCTCCCTCTCCCCTCCCTCCCCATCCCCTCCCTCTCCCCTCCCTCTCCCCTCCCTCCCATCCCCTCCCTCTCCCCTCCCTCCCCATCCCCTCCCTCTCCCCTCCCTCCCCATCCCCTCCCTCTCCCCTCCCTCCCCATCCCCTCCCTCCCCATCCCCCTCCCTCCCCACCCCTCCTCTCCCCCCCCCTCCCTCTCCCCCCCCCCTCCCTCTCCCCCCCCCTCCCTCTCCCCCCCCCCTCCCTCTCCCCCCCCCTCCCTCTCCCCCCCCCTCCCTCTCCCCCCCCCTCCCTCTCCCCCCCCCCTCCCTCTCCCCCCCCCCTCCCTCTCCCCCCCCCCCTCCCTCTCCCCCCCCTCCCTCTCCCCCCCCTCCCTCTCCCCCCCCTCCCTCTCCCCCCCCCTCCCTCTCCCCCCCCCCTCCCTCTCCCCCCCCCTCCCTCTCCCCCCCCCTCCCTCTCCCCCCCCCTCCCTCTCCCCTCCCTCCCATCCCCTCCCTCCCCATCCCCTCCCTCTCCCCTCCCTCCCCTCCCATCCCCTCCCTCTCCCCTCCTCCCATCCCCTCCCCATCCCCTCCCTCTCCCCTCCCTCCCCATCCCCTCCCCCCCATCCCCCCACCCACTCCCCCCCCATCCCCCCACCCACTCCCCCCCCCATCCCCCCACCAACTCCCCCCCCATCCCCCCACCAACTCCCCCACCCCCCCCACCCCTCCCCCCCCACCCCCACCCCTCCCCCACCCCTCCCTCCCCACCCCCACCCCTCCCCCCCCACCCCCACCACTCCCCCCCACCCCCACCACTCCCCCGCCACCCCCACCCCTCCCCCCCACCCCTCCCCCCCTCCCCCTCACCCCTCCCCCCCTCCCCCTCACCCCTCCCCCCCTCTCCCCACCCCTCCCCCCCTCCCCTCCCCCCCCACCCCCACCCCTCCCCCCTCACACCCCCACCCCCTCCCCCCGTCTCCACCCCTCCCCCCGTCTCCACCCCTCCCCCCGTCTCCACCCCTCCCCCCGTCTCCACCCTTCCCCCCCCCCGTCCCCTTCCCCCCCCTGTCCCCGTCCCCTTCCCCCCCCCCCCGTCCCCGTCCCATTCCCCCCCCGTCCCCTTCCCCCCCCGTCCCCTTCCCCCCCCGTCCCCTTCCCCCCCCGTCCCCTTCCCCCCCCGTCCCCTTCCGCCCCCCGTCCCCGTCCCCCTTCCCCCCCCCGTCCCCGTCCCCCTTCCCCCCCCCCGTCCCCGTCCCCCTTCCCCCCCCGTCCCCGTCCCCCTTCCCCCCCCCGTCCCCGTCCCCCTTCCCCCCGTCCCCGTCCCCGTCCCCCTTCCCTTCCCCCGTCCCGTCCCCCTTCCCCCGTGCCGTCCCCCTTCCCCCGTGCCGTCCCCGTCCCCCTTCCCCCCCCTTCCCCCCCCCCGTCCCCCTTCCGTCCCCCCCCCGTCCCCGTCCTCCCCCCCCCCCCCCGTCCCCCCCCCCCGTCCCCCCCCCCCCCGTCCCCCCCCCCGTCCCCGTCCTCCCCCCCCCCGTCCCCCCCCGTCCCGTCCCCCCCCCGTCCCCCCCCCCCGTCCCCCCCCCCGTCCCCCCCCCGTCCCCCCCCCCGTCCCCCCCCCCGCCCCCCCCCCGTCCCCATCCCCCCCAGCCCCCCCATCCCCCCCCCGCCCCCCCATCCCCCCCCCCATCCCCCCCCATCCCCCCCATCCCCCCCCATCCCCCCCCATCCCCCCCCATCCCCCCCCATACCCCCCATCCCCCCAACCCCCCCACCCCCATCCCCCCACCCACTCCCCCCGCACCCCCACCCCTCCCCCCCCCCACCCCCACCCCTCCCTCCCCCCCCTTCCCCTCCCCCCCCCCCGTCCCCTCCCCCCCCCCCCCCGTCCCCTCCCCCCCCCGTCCCCTCCCCCCCCGTCCCCTCCCCCCCCGTCCCCTCCCCCCCGTCCCTCCCTCCCGTCCCCTCCCTCCCGTCCCCTCCCTCCCGTCCCCTCCCTCCCGTCCCCTCCCCCCCCCGTCCCCTCCCCCCCCCGTCCCCTCCTCCCCCCCCCCGTCCCTCCTCCCCCCCCCCGTCCCCTCCTCCCCCCCCGTCCCCTCCTCCCCCCCGTCCCTCCCCCCCCGTCCCCTCCCCCCCCGTCCCCTCCCCCCCGTCCCCTCCCCCCCCGTCCCCTCCCCCCCCCGTCCCCTCCCCCCCCCGTCCCCTCCCCCCCCGTCCCCTCCCCCCCCGTCCCCTCCCCCCCCGTCCCCTCCCCCCCCGTCCCCTCCCCCCCCCGTCCCCTCCCCCCCCCGTCCCCTCCCCCCCCCGTCCCCTCCCCGCCCCTCCCCCGTCCCCTCCCGTCCCCTCCCTCCCGTCCCCTCCCTCCCGTCCCCTTCCCTCCCCGTCCCCTCCATCCCCCTCCCCCCCCCGTCCCCCTTCCCCCCCCCCGTCCCCTTCCCCCCCCCCCCCGTCCCCCTTCCCCCCCCCCCCCCCCGGTCCCCCTTCCCCCCCCCCCCCCCCCGTCCCCCTTCCCCCCCCCCCCCCGTCCCCCGTCCCCCCTTCCGGTCCCCCTCCCCCCCCCCCCCGGTCCCCCTTCCCCCCCCCCCCCCCCCCGGTCCCCCTCCCCCCCCCCCCCCGGTCCCCTCCCCCCCCCCCCCCCCCGGTCCCCCTTCCCCCCCCCGGTCCCCCTCCCCCCCCCCCCGGTCCCCCTTCCCCCCCCCCCCCCGGTCCCCCCTTCCCCCCCCCCCCCCTGGTCCCCCTCCCCCTCCCCTCCCCCCCTCCCCATTCCCCCCCCTCCCTCCCCTCCCCCCTCCCCCTCCCCCCCCTCCCCCCTCCCCCCTCCCCCTCCCCCCTCCCCTCCCCCCTCCCCTCCCCTCCCCCCTCCCCTCCCCCCTCCCCTCCCCTCCCCTCCCCTCCCCCTCCCCCTCCCCCCTCCCCCTCCCCCTCCCCTCCCCTCCCCCTCCCCTCCCCTCCCCCTCCCTCTCCCCTCCCTCTCCCCTCCCCTCCCCTCCCTCTCA